>NW_010396000.1:30720-41064 GCF_000710305.1 Buceros rhinoceros silvestris
TCCCTAAAAGTGAAAAACTTCTATCTGCTTTTAACTCTGGGGTGACTCATTAATGAAAGTCATAAGCAACTTTTTGTTGAGTATAGCTGTATGCTGCATTTGTCTAGTAACAAAATCCATGCTAGAATTTAGAAACAAGATCCTATAATATCTCAAACAACATGGAATTAGATGATTAATCAAGAAATGTATCTTTCATCATGCATTACCACACTGCTCGTAGCTGAGGGCCTAGTCCTATAAACATTTTTATTTGGATGAAATGCCAAATAAGATTACTACAGTTATCAAAGTGACTCATCGCTACAGTAGGTACTGTTCACATGAAATCTTTTTGGATTTGGGTCCTAGGAGTATGCAATGCTATACATACATTGTGCACACAGCTAGCCTGCAGTCATTATGCAAAAAAACCTTCTAGAAAGTATTATTTTAACTTTACTGAAAATGTTATACAAAGCAAAGTGCCTAATTATTAATATGGAACAACTTTTAAGCCCGTTATTTGACAGGGTAGTATTTGCTTCTCTATTTTATCTATGGTCTTAATATTTTCAGGAAGAATATTTCATAAATGTGCTGTATTGAGACACTTTGTTTCATGGGAAACAAGCAGAAGAAGAAATGTATTCTGTTAGATAATTTAAAATTGAAAAGACCTATCTCAGTAGAAACTATATGAAAGGAATTACTTTTATACTGCAATTATTTAATTTTCTGCATGAGGAACCCTTGAATTCTGGATCTTGGTCTTTTTTTTCTCCATAGGTTCCAAAAATTTGGCTTGGCTTTTCTCTTCTGCAGTTATCAAAACCAGTTCTAGTGTATCTGCAGAAGAAACGAGATTGATCACATTCCCTTTAGATATAAGCTAGGCTTTTGTTCTCCACTGCAGGCAAAGTAATGGTCCAGAGTTCCATCTCATCTCTCCCATGTGTAACTGTAGACGTGGCTGTGTGAGAGAAGTACACAACTTTTCCTTCTCTGCTGTTTTCTAAAATAACAATATAGGCCAGGGTTTAGTCCTTTAATTGAACAAATCACTGAGCTGTATTGTTCCATTTATGGGTTTTTTACATTTTCATATCACTGAAGACACCAAGAGGCTTTCATGCCCCAGAAGAAGTATTCTTGGGAGGACTTGCAACAAGAGGAATAGCATCTAGCTCCACCTGATACTACATCTGGTAGAAATATTAGAGAATAGGTAGTTGTTCAAAGCCAGTCTTGAAAGTCAAAATAAACAGATTGAGCCCTGTCTGTAGAGAGGCTACATAAAATACTAGTCAATTACATGAACTGATCAAACACGTTTTATCCTGGAAAAGACCAAAGGCAGTTAAGGTTTACATGCCTATCCCCAGCAAATGTATAAACAGAGATGCTTAAATCGAGTTTCTTCACTTATCTGAGACAGGTTGAAGGTATCTGGTTCCATCAAAAATGCATGTGTCATGCAGGATATTTTCCTCGTTTTACTTCATGCTATGTAACTTTATTATTTATCTCAGTTAACATGCCTATTCAGGCATCCTCTGTCCTGTGGATAATTGTAGGTTCTTACCCGTTCCCATACCCCACCCCATTTCATGCCCAACAAGTGGAAACATTGAGGAGGTGTAAAGGAAAAACTGCACTTGAGGAATCAGCTCACAGGTTTTGTTCGTTAGGCAGCTCTCATGGATTTCAGCAAAGTTTTCATAGTTCTGCCTTTTTTGTCCTTTACAACGAGTTTGAACAAGGTAATGCTTCTACAAGCTGTTCAGCTAAAGACACTTTTTGGAGGAAGGATTGCACTCTCCTGGAGCATGTTTCAGGATTAATTTCAAGACACAATGGGATGATTCACTCTAAATGAAATGTGAAATGCTTCCAACTGCTTGTTTACCGCTAGTTTTATCGCATATGGGTAGTCTGGCCTTCAGACCTCAGCTGAAGCATCCTTCTGTAGGAATGTCCTTCAAAAGACATTCTTAGAATGGTAGAATATTTCTCTTCATAAGCAGATCTACCTGTTGATTTTTTTTTTTAAACTACTGTCTACACTGTTTGTAGATGAGATTAAAACATCAGATTCCAGAATAGGAAATTGATTAATTAATGAATTCCTGACAGATTCTTCCATCCAAGGTATGTGCCATACATCTTCTGCATTGAGGTAGCTTGCGACTGCTGCAGTTGAATAAGCATGCTGTGTTATTCTCTGGTGAGCAATTTAGATCTGTACAGTTCAGGAGTGTGGCAGTAAAACGGAGGAGCTCTATAGACGGGCGGAAATGTCCAGGCTACTTTTTGGCCTTGCAGAAAGAGACACAGTTCTGTAGGCTCAGAGGAGGAGACATTCTGGAATGAAACACGTCTACACGTGGAAGATTGGTCATTACATTCATTTTAACCAAAGAGAGGCATTCGCTTGACTTTGCATGTTTATCTGAACCATTAGGTGTACTTTTCTTTTAAGTAACTTCTAGGTGTATTTTTAGCAATTGCTTCTAACAAGGTTAATAATGTGACAGTTGACAGGATGAGGTGAACAGAAGTAATTACTGTGCATTTTCCTTTCTCTGCACGATAGTGAGTGGAAAGCAAAGTATGAGTTGAGAGTAGATTGCTATACAACATACAAAATTGCTGTAAGGGTAAAATGTTTGTGCTGCTAGTTATCATACTGAGGTTTATATGACAAATGAAGTTGTAATAAAGATATTTCTTGTCACAAGACACATTTTATGATGCTATTCTACTCCTAAAATTCTGTTTTGTATTATATTGAGAATAGTAGACATTGTTGCTCTTGCCTCATGAATTTTGATGCAGTAAAATGAAACATGCTCCCTTTTTACTGAAAAATATCTCATACTAGTTGACTTAAAATTACTCATTGTTGTCAGATATTTAGTTTGTTCATTAAAAAAAGATTTTTTTTTTTAAATTAATTATTTTTATGGATAATCTGATTGCCTAATAGTTTTAAGGGGCCTATTTAATACCAAAGGTAAAGCCACCCAGAAACTGACTTGAAATAAGGCATTGACACTTCTCTGGAGTGTAGTGGTCAAGAGTTACACCTGAAGTCAGTCAAGCAAAACTTAACTGGTGTCACCAAGCTAAAGGGTTAGGCGCACCTAGCAGTTTCCAGAACAAAACAGAAAAGGAAAAGAACAATAGGAGTAGCATAAAGGTAGAGTTAACAGACCTAGAGCAGCTCTTTGAGTCGTAGCTGATGCTCCTGAAGAAAAGCACAAAGGCTTGCATTACTGATGTGTCTGCTATACCTGACCTGTGAACTAATAAAAAACTTCAGTGTGCTGTCAATCCTGTAAACCTCCCAAAGCACAAAATATTCACCAAGCTACTTTTGGGTTTTCTAGTCGTAGTTCAGTGGTACTTTGGAAGGTGGAAAGGATGGACTTGGAAGATAGTGAGAAGATACTAAATAGGTTTTACAGATTTTTATAGATATTTTTTTAGGAAATGGCATTGCTGTCCTTGACATGAGACCATTGATTAGCAAAAAGTCGATTATTTTACTTGTGCAGTATAAAATAGAAAGAATAATGAAATCCAATATCTTGATTACCTTTTCCAGGATAGAGATTATCTAAACTGGCAAGTAGTAGGACAATTTAATTGTTTAGCTGACTGAAATATTTCATTCTAAAAACTTACTGGTCATATTTTTTTTTCTCAAATAGAAGCCTCTTAGAATAAACATGAAGCAATGCATCTTTTTTTTTCCCCTTATTGCAGACTTAACTATTGAAAGGAAAATATTTTGTGTTTTTTAAAATTAATGCAAAGCCTGAATTGTTAAATGTTCCAGGCTACTGAACAGATGATATACAGTTACTCTCAATGGATTTTTTTGGGATGGGGGCCTAAGTGTCCTTATATAAGCTGTGATCCAAGTTATGATAAGAAAGGAGCCTATGGTGAGCAGTAATAATGTTCTAATGCTTCCTTGCATTTGATCAGTAGTTACCAGTTTTTAATATAACAGCCCTCACAGTACTTAGGAGCTCATAGAACATATTGTGACGTTATGTTGCTAATTTGTTTTAAAATATAAAATGTTTTAAGCTTTTTGTCAAAAGTGATAACATCATATTACAAATAAACCTTTTTGTGGTTGTAAAATTTAGCTTATGAATCATTCAAATTGAAGTGAAAAAACACAGGTCATTGTTAATGACAGTCTATCCTACTATTAAGAATATATGTATTTTTGTAAAGAAAAAGCACTTGTAGATATTTAATCAGTCCAATATCTATCTATGTTAATGTTTTGGAAATAAAGAAAACAAAATGCTGCTTAGAGAATCACTTTTTTTTTTTCCTCAGATGCATTTTCTGTTGATTTTTGGAATGTTTATTCTGTGTGAAGCTGTATAGTTACTACAGCTGGGCTAAATGCATTTCTTAATCAATTGTATCTGACTGATAATATATTTTCTGTCTGATCAGAAAGCTGATTGCAAACGTAGGCTGGTGGTGCTGTTTTTCATCTTTGATATTAGCTTCATCCTACCTTGTCACACTTCTACTTCATAATAATTATAAAAAACGCTAATATTTTTTGTTATGTTTGCATTTTAATGAATGTTTTAGGTCTATTTGGTGACTCAGTTCTATCTTGCTATACCTATAAACATTTTCACAAAATGGTGTCAAAATTTTTTTATATTTACATATTTTAAAAAATTTCCCAGATGCAGAGGTACGCCAGATTAGCCAAGTTTAATAGTTACTTTCCTTCAAAAGAAGCTGCTGCTGGGTACATGCATGGAATATGATTGGATCGTTGAGGTTTCTGAGCGTTTGTGCAAATCATATTTTTTAAATTCAGAACACCTCATTTCTTGTAATGTTTTGTGGCTACTTGAAACCTCACTCTTAACTGTATTTTGATTCAACATAGTGGATTAACATAGGTTCAGGGGGAAAAAAACAAACAATAAAGCAAAGAATTTTATTAAATTATATAATTATCCTTGTAGCAACAACTTGTAATGACCCAGAGTTCTCACTTCCTCACTGAATTTCCTTTCACGAGTGGCTAATACTGTTTAAGTTTAATCTCACTGTATTAACCTTCCCGTAAGTAAGTAAGTTTTGCAGCACTGAGCGTGTACGCTAGCAGCAGAAACAAACTCAGCTGAGTAAATACTCTCATAATTGTCATATTGGGGGAGAATTTCACTCAGACTATGAGCACTCATAATGGCACTATCCCATTCCTACACATGCTTCACAAAGATCTGCAAGTGGTCAGGTTTTGATGTGTTTTATCATTTTAATATTTTGCATTTTTAAAATTTTTGTTAAGAGCTGATTTCTGTATGAACTCATTGGGATTTAGCATCTCATGGTCCAAAAAGCAGCATTTTAAAACCTTAGATCCATTTGAGCTATGAGTGCAATACCAGTATTGCAGTCTTGTGTCTTGTAAAGAACCAAATATGTTGAGTTTTGAAGTTTAAAAGCACGGTAAATTTTACCTGATTCCACCAAAGGGATGTTTGAGGTTTTTTTAAATCTGTGCTAAAATCCTTAGAAGCCGAGTGTGGCCCTGGAGAAAATGAGACACCCTTAACTGAATTAGCACGAGTGAGCTGTTAGATAAGGGAAGTGTGGTACCAGGAGCAAAGCCCCATGGTCCTGCCTCTTGGTGAAACGTGCCTGTTCAAAGCTGCATCTTCATTTGAAAGCAAAATTTATTTTAGAGCAACAGCTCATGTGTAAATGGACCTTTTAGAATCTTGCATAAATGTATTGTGATACATAATGGTATTTCTAATTCTCTAACTACCTGTGTGGCTCAGTACTGGTGACGTTAGATCGAGCACTTCACGCTAATGTCAAGAATGTTCACAGCACCTTTGTAACAAAGGTAACACTTGATAGCGAGTGACAATTTGGTCTGACCTGTATGCTGCAAGATGCCTCTAGCCCAGTTGGATTAATTTTATGAAAATCTAGATGAGCAAGAAGTATAACTAATCTGCTTACTAGCACTGAATTGCTCCTTTCTCAAAGCAATAAATATATTCATGTTGTAACATCTGTTGTGCAGCCCACAATACGAGTTGTTTTGTTGCATTGTTTCTATATAATTTATTTTGTGCAATAAAAAAATCTCTGGTTTTATCTGACTTCTCTCTAGTTTGTAATAATGTTCGAATTAAAACATTTACTAGCTTTATATCTTAATCATGCAAGCATACTATTAACTCAGAAATGCAGAGTAGAAAATGGAATGCAATTGTATTTTGTCATATAGAAAAATCAGAAGGTATTTAACGTGGCCTGATTGTGACCTCATTAATGTCATAGAGAGTGTTACTGTTAATTTTCATGGGTGCAAAACCTGCCTAACACTGAAGTTGACTGGATTTGGCACCCCATTTGTGAAACATAACCAGGTGGGTCACACAGTGTGACTGTGTGTTTGAGACTTCTTTTTAAAAAGTGCATTTCAGTGCGTAACAATCCCATAGAGCTTCTGCCATAGTTTTTTTAAACCAGATTTCGCTTCTTGTTATCATGTCAGCTTTATTTTTCTGTTTTTGTCCTCTCCCTTTTTTATTTTCTGAGTTAATCTGCTTTCGGTAGTATTTATTGTTATGTGCACTTACCTTCTGGTTACCTTTATTATCTTGTTGGGGCTTTTTAACTCCAAGGTAATGTAAAATAAATGTGCATGTGAATTGCACGTAGAGCAATTTATAAATGAGCCCTTGGTGTGAACTAACAATCTTCATGCTATATACTGAGTTATGGCAAAGAAAAGCATTGGAGAGAGAGTTGTTTTCCAAGAAATCCCAAACCTTTCTCTGAGATGCTACTGTGAAGTCCATGCCACCACCGCATGAGATCTGAGATGTGGTTCAGATTTGGAAATAATAGAAAGGATTGCTGATTAAATTAGAGTGACCTGAGACAAAGAGCGTTTTGCATCCTCCAGGACGTAAAATCCCTTCTAGGTGTTAGCAGAAGGAGGTAACAATTTCTTGTGAACACAACACGTGAATGTATGTATAGCATATTGCAATGTGTACGTAGGATTAAACGAAACACTTTTCCAGTGGGATTTTTTAGTAACATTGCAGTTTACTGATACACAGGCGAAGAGCAGTTGTGGCACCGTTGGCTGCTGTGCAACTCGTGCAGCAGAAGCAGCGCAACCCCCGCTGACTTGCTTTGAACCTTTTTCAATCCTCCAGGTTCGTCAAAGGTCACAGACTAATACTCTGTCTTCTTCTAAAAGTGTTCTTGAGACTTAGGGTGACTCAGTGGCAAAAAAAACTCCTCCAAGTTTACATAACGTTTACACGTAGTGCTACTACATTCTTTATGAAACAGAAATGGAACCATTTTTAAGTGCAAAATTCTGCTCCTAAGTAGGGAGTAATGCTTCCTCAAGGTTTCCATTAAAAAATTTGTGATTAAATTATTTTAAATAATTACTTTGTTTCAGGTAGCTAAAAAGAGAATCATTGTGGAGAAAAAAACATGCATAGGACTAGTAACAAATGCCTGATCAGTTGTAAACCCAGATTATGTTTTACTGAAGTAGGGAGGTGGGTGGTGTACAAACAGCTGTCTACATCAGGGGCAGAGCGTATGAATTTCCCTGTCAGAACTGTGATTCAAATTGCTTTCTATCCTGAGTATTTTTCCTCTTTTGAGGAGAATATGCTATGCAACGTCACTTTAGGCAGGAGTAACGTTTTTCAAAGGAAAAGTGATCTGGTAATCTAGCTTTCATTAAAGAAACAGGAATTTGCTGGCAGTACGTAATATGAGCGCCTCATTCCAGTGGCAGACTTCCAACATCTTCATTTGGAAAGAAGACTGCTGCATTCATAATTCATAAAAGCACTGGCACCTATCCCATTAAACTAACACAGGAAGAGAAAACATTCTCATATTCAGAAACACTCTGTCCATCTTTTCTAAACTACTTATAGGTGAGGTTCTGCCCTTTCCCGCAGTATACAGTTAACTACAGTAAGTGATTTATAGGTATGGAAAATAATTACAATAATGACCCTGTTCTTAAGAAAAGCTGTACTTAATACCAGTTTTAGGGATACTTTAAATTCCTTGGATTTCATCTCATACTTTGGTGATTGAAGATGCACAACACGCGTACGTCCGTGCCCCTGCAGGCTTGCAGTCTTGTTGCCAGTAGCCTCTACAGATTTTAATGTCCTAGTACATCTGAGGAACTGGGAGAGCTTGTTAGTAGCCAGGATTCTTCCTTTCATTTTTCTGTCCGTGAATTTCTCAAAGTGGTATGATTTTGTCTCGACTACTCTCTAAAAGGTGTTTTATTCCCATGCTCCTCCCTCTAAACTACTAAAAGTGATGGAGGTGTAAAGAGACTACTGTGTGTGCTCCTCTGGTTCTTATGCTGCACCCAACATCAAGATTTCAGAGATCTTGAGAAGTGGGTTCAGGAAGTTCTGCTCCTGCGCTTTGCGAGTTTATGACATTGAATTTGTAAACCACCTTATTACGCATGAAGAACTCCCAGCAGAAAAACGGCTTTGAACAGCAGACCTAATGGTCTCTTCTGAGACAGATAATGCATGACTCATGTTAAGAAATATATTATTTACGTGTGCTATAGAGGCTACTTGCCTAATTCCACGGGACTCATACAATTAAACACAGTTATTTGAGTCTGGTTCATGTGAACAATTTTGGCTCTCACCAGCCTTGACGTAAAAGAATTTTGTCATTGCAAAAAATGGCATCTGAGAGTGCATCTAAGAAGTGCTAGCATTGCTGAAAATAATGGATTTTCTACTCTTTACTGTAAAACCTACTATATAGCATTGTGTATAGACTATGTCTTACATTTTATACTGCATACATTAAATAGCTCCATAGGTTTTCTATGGTACAGCAGCCAGAATTTGCTATCTGGACAGCATTCAGTTTCTGTAAGTTCTGGAATGTATTTGAATCTGTCAAGACGGAAAGAGAAAGAGATGTCCTCCCGGTGGGTACCCCTTGGAAGCCAACAACATCCAGAATAGCACCTGTACTCCTGTGTGTACTTCTGTACATATCCTTTCTGTATCTCCAGCGTGGATTGTGGTATAACCTTAAACCAGCAATTTTACAGACTTGTTCTAGACCCTTTCTCTTTCTGCAAATGTTCAGCTCCAAATATTCTCTGGTAATGAAAATCCCGGGAACAAGAGAAAAAAGAAAGTCATTGGTCTGTACTGGTAAATAGTTCTGTAAGTTGCAGCAGTAAACCTGCCCCTCTTTTCATTGATTGCCAGAATCTTTCCTAGAGTGAAAAGGTGCTTCCAGAGTACCTTGTAAATAAATGAAAGAACATTGCTACACTGCTTGAGGTGAGTAATATGTAACTTGTCTTTCAGTTTTGGAGTAATTGCTATTTTGTAGAGCGCTCTGCAAATACTTTGGGAGGATGAAGGTGTACGTTCGGAGCATTAGCCATCTCGTTTGACCTTTTTCATTTATTCACAGACATAAAACCAAACAGGCTAGTGGAAAAAATAAATAATGCTATAGCTTATTTAGAGAAGTTGTTCTATGAAGGATAAAACCTGCACAGTTCTTGTTTTCCACCAAAGGCTGCTATAATTTAATTTTCTATACTTGCTATGAAAAGCACGAGGAATTATGTTGCAACGTGATTAACAGCATGAAACCAAAGACTTGATCTTTGGTTTTAGATGCTTGATCTTATAAAAAGGCGTGTGCTTACAGAGTACTCATGCAACATGTACACGTGCAACACGTGTACATAGGCTTTTAGTGAGGCTGTTGTGGAAATAGGAGTTGGCCTACTGGTAGCAGGTTGTCCATTTGTTTTACAGGTAGTATCTGAAACAAGAGAAAATCACCTGGAAAATAGATGCCTACCATGTCAAAGGAATCCAAAGTGCTTTGTATGTTACGCATTTAAAACATACACCTGCAGGAGTGACATTGCCATGGCAACGCGGCTATAGGTGAAAGTATAATAGAGCAACTTAGCACAAAAAAGTAATTCAGCTGCAACTGCAAGATAAGTTTTCAAAGTAACAGTAATGTGAAATCAGAATTCATACCTAAATCTGTTCAGGTTTGTCCCCAACTTTGGAGAAAAGTGCCCAGAAAAACCCTTTCAGGGACCGCACATGGTGAGCTGCTTACCACCTGCATTCAGCCTCAAAGCACTTTTATTTCTGCCAGCAGCTCCTGGCCAAGACCTGTTCTGTAGCAAACAGTTTCTCAGGAGTAAAAAAAATTCTTACTTCAGGAAACACAGAGCAAAAATGTTTATCACTGTGACCCTTAATATAGGCTCATTTCCCT
>NW_010396000.1:41160-59263 GCF_000710305.1 Buceros rhinoceros silvestris
ACATAGGGAAACTACAATAATCGCTGCTTAAAGAGAAGCTAAATTCTTTTAAGTTCCTTGTAATATCTGCTGGATTTTGAGTAGGGAATTTATGTGGTAGAAGAGACTACTTGTCTTTCCAAGAGAGAGGGCTGTGTGGTAACTTCCTTTATTCTGATGTCACCTACTGCTAGTCAGAGGGGGAGACTGGCTAAAACCAAAGTTGAATAGCCTGTAACAAATCCAGTCTTCAGCTCGCATGGTTCTCAGCTTTCTCAACTGCACAACAGCAGGTGGGGCCAAGGATTTCCCAAGGTGTAGCGTTGCAGATAACACCATCCAGAAGAAATTCCTCAATGTACCTACACAAGGGAATACCAGGCAGCCACTTCACAGAGCAGCAGTGAGGCAACAAGTTGAGTACAAGTGCCATAGCTGTGTTGGTACAGCACTGTCCAAACTATTCACAGCTCTGTGCAATGAGTGTGGAAATGGGCAGCAGATAGCCAGTGGCTGTGGGGTTTGAGCCCAAGTACAAGCTCAGGTTGTTGCTAGCCAGGCTACCTTTTCACTATGCTTCATTGTGCACAAGATGTTTGTCCATTCAGTATAATAAAAAACTATTTCAAAATATTACCTTTCACCAATGAACACATTTTTAATACCACCCATCTTCTTAAATGCTGCCAAGCCATGCGTCAAGTTAAAATAGGTGTCCAGCAGATGTGTTTCCTAAATGTCCTCACATTTTACTACTAGGAAGCTTAGACTGAGTTCCATCTACTGTTTGCAGTCCAACATTAAGACTTACTAAAGAACTTGACCATGGAAAACAGTAGAAAGGCATCCTAGACCCTTATCGTAGGCTTACAGACAGAGAAAAGGTGTCCAAGATGTGGTAGAATATAGGAGCTTCTTGGTGTGACCATCATCCGGAGACTGAGGCCGTGAAATCCAGTGCAAGCCTCAGTCGGTGGATTCACAGCTTTCTTGTTGCTTTCTTGATTTGGGAGCATGGGTCATGGGAAAGGAAACCACCTGTTGTGAGGCAGCTATATTGTCTGGTCTGGTTTCATTGGCCCACAAGCAACCACTGGAATATTTATTTGGAAGTGACAGTGGTAGAAGATAATGTAGTAAGAAATGCACAGTTGTGAATATAAATAAAACATTTCTGTGAGAAAGCAAGCACTAGAGAGTGCTTCATACTATTAATAGCTTCTAAGAAAAGATACCATGTCCCAAGAGCAAAAGCGTAGTGGGCTGTAGTCTGCTGCTAAGAGAACTTATCTAAATGTAGTCCATACAGAGGCTGAAGATTATTCCATTTACTCCGAAACACATTTACAGTCAAATGTGTTTTCTTCCACTTCAGTACAGGATCAATTATACACATCTCTCAAAGCCTACAGGTACAAGCACCTCTAATGCAGCAGATCACAAGATACATACACATTTCTAATTTGAAGAGCTGAAGATGCATTACATCTGTATCCATGCATCAGTAATATTTAGAAAAGGAGGGGAAATCCAGCTTTGGGGAGTGATGACCCCTGGAGGTTGCATTAAGAATGCTCAGAGTGTCATAGATCCCTTCCAAGCAGCACATTAGATGCTCCAGTTGTGCTTTTATAAAATTCACAAGGAGAGGCGGCAAGAGGCCTTCCCCTGACTTTCATGAGTATGTGAGCAGTGCTCAGATGCCAAAGTGATTCTGAGTAAGAATAGGAGCAGCAACACAGTACACAGCTGACTGCTGTCAGCAGAGCGGTGTGGATGCATGCAAGGTCCAGGTTCTAGAGCGGGACATGACACAAACAGACATGTCCATCCCAAGGAACAGGAGAAAAAGTTCCTCCGTGTCTTTCCAGAAGCAGATGGATCAAGGCTTGTTTAGCTTTCGCCCACACCCTTTTGTTGAAAGTGAAAGGCATATGGACAGGTCATGCTTTGCATTCAATGAAAAACTACTTTTTCTCAGTTTCCCAAAAGCCCCTGACATTTTTTCTCCCCTGAATTTAATGGTAAAACCTGGAACTGGGAGGCCAGAAAGCAAAGTTCCTCCCTTAGCACTGAGAGATCTTCAGTGGCATGGACAGACTTGCAAATGTCACAGCAGCAAAAGATAGAGGGCTCTGTGACTGGAAAATGATTTATTTAATAGAAAATAACTATAGAAGATTTAAAAAATAATGCACTGAATTATACATCAAAGTAGAAGGTGAGGAAAGCAGAATTAAAAAAAAAAAAAGCTTGTTACTGTTTTTATAGGTATTCTCCATGTTTGTCAATATCTGGCCTTTTTCCTGCACAAAGCTGATAGCTGAGCTGTAAGCTGTTAGGAGACTGGTTGACAGAGTCCCTTGGGAGGCAGTCCTGAAGGCCAGAGGAGTCCAGAAAGGCTGGACATCCTTCAAGAAGGAACTCCTAAAGGCACGGGAGTAGGCTGCCCCAGTGCACTGTAAGATGAGCCAGTGGAGAAGACCAGCCTGGCTGAACAGAGAGCTTTGGCTGGAACTCAGAAAGAAAAAGAAGGTCTATGGCCTGTGGAAGAAGGGGCAGGACACTCAGCAAGAACGCAAAGATCTTGTGAAGCTGTGCAGGGAGAAAATTAGAAAGGCCAAAGTCCACCTAGAACTTAATCTGGTCCCTGCCATAAAAGACAATAAATGTTTCTATAAATACAGTAACAGCAAAAGGAGGGCTCAGGATAATCTCCATCCTCTACTGGATGTGGGGGGAAACATAGTGACTAAGGAAAAGGCTGAGGTACTGAATGCCTTCTGCACCTCAGCCTTTAATGGTAAGACCAGTTGTTCTCTCACTGCCCAGCCCCTTGAGCTGAACGACAGAGACAGGGAGCAGAATGAACCCCCATAATTCAAGAGGAAACGGTCCGTGACTTATCGCACCACTTAGACACACACAGGTCTATGGGGCTGGATGGGATCCACCTGAGGGTACTCAGGAAACTGTCAGAAGTGCTCACCAAGCCACTTTCCATCATTTATGAACAGTCCTGGCTAACCTGGAGAGGTACCTGGAGAGGTACCAGACAACCAGAGGATAGCAAATGTGAGGCCCATCTACAAGAAGGGCTGGAAGGAGGATCCACGGAACTACAGGCCTGACAGTCTGACTTCAGTGCCAGGGAAGGTTATGGAGCAGATCATCTTGAGTGCCATCATGTGGCACGTACGGGACAACCAGATGATCGGGCCCAGTTTTATGAAAGGCAGGTTCTGCTTGACCAACCTTATCTTCTATGACAAGGTGACCTGTTTAGTGGACGAGGGAAGGGCTGTGGACATTGTCTACCTAGAGTTCAGTAAAGCCTTTGACACTGTTTCCCAGAGCATCCTCCTGGAGAAACTGGCTGCTCATGGCTTGGATGGGTACACACTTCGCTGGATAAAAAACTGGCTGGATGGCCAGGCCCAGAGAGTGGGGGTGAGTGGAATCAAATCCGTTTAGTGGCTGGTCACAGGTAGTGTCCCCCAGGCTCACAACAACCTCCTGCAATGCTACAGGCCTGGGGAGAGTGGCTGGAAAGCTGCCCAGTGGAAAAGGACCTGGGGGTGTTGGTTGACAGCAGCTGAATACAAGCCAGCAGTGTGCCCAGGTGGCCAAGAAGGCCAATGGCATCCTGGCTTGTATCAGAAAAGGTTTGGCGAGCAGGAGCAGGGAAGTGATTGTCCCCCTGTACACGGTGCTGATGAGGCCAAACCTTGAATACTGTGTCCAGTTTTGGGCCCTTCACTAGAAGGACGTTGATGTGATGGAATGTGTCCAGAGAAGGGCAGCAAAGCTGGTGAAGGGTCTAGAGCACAAGTCCTGTGAGGAGCAGCTGAGGGACCTGGGGTGGTTTAGCCTGCAGGAAAGGAGACTCCGGGGAGACCTTATCGCTCTCTACAGCTATCTGAAAGGAGGTTGTAACGAGGTGGGGGTCAGTCTCTTCTCCCAAGTAACAAGCGATAGGACAAACCAAAGCAGCCTCAAGTTGCACCAGGGGAGGTTTAGGTTGGATATTAGGCAAAATTTCTTCTCTGAAAGGGTTGCAAAGCACCGGAACAGGCTGCCCGGGAGAGTGGTTGTGTTCCCATCCCTGGAGGGATTTAAAAGATGTGTAGATGTGGTGCTGAGGGACATGGTTTAGTGGTGACTTGACAGTGCTGGGTTAACAGTTGGACTTGATCTTAAAGGTGTCTCCCAACCAAAACTATTCAGTGATTTGATGATTCATAAAATTTACTGCTATTAATGATCAGTCCAGAGCAGCCAGTCCCTGGGTTCAGATGTGTCCAAGTCAGGAGTTTGCACTCTAATTACTACCTTTACAGTGGTTAGGCAAAACCTGAGATTAAATGCAGGAGACAGCTGCTGTAGGTCACCTGTGATAGCTGGGGAGGAGGTGTAAAGAGTTATCTTAAGGTTTCAAAACTCCATCTGTGTGCAGTCTGTCATCAGCCCTGACCTTTAGGAGCCTGGTGTTGGTTAAACAGAGTGACTCCACACCCAGGCAGGATGAGACACCAGTCATTGCTTTGCAGCTCTAGCTCTCTTATGTGCTGAAGATTTCTGAAAGTATTTCTCATCTCCAGGATCTATTATTTTCCAGAGGTCATGCAGCTGGGCTCTTCTGATAGCATTTGTGCTAAGTAGTTATGTCAAAAAACTAAGGTAAATTGATAAAGTGATGCTCTGCTGACTGCAATGAGCAGAACAGAGAGAGCAAAGCAGTTACTCGTATTTGGGAGCTGTTGGCAGGAATGTGCTGGACCTCCGTGTTTTACGCTCATGCTACACAAAACACGTCACTGGTATTTGTTTAAATTGCGGAAGGATTTTGTTCACCATCTTTTGTTAACAATTCAGTTCAAGCAGCTAATGGGCTTGTGGAGCCATGAGCTTTTGCCATTGGTTTTAGCAGCAGTAGGGACTATTCTGCCTGCTCTCCACACCAGAAGTCCCATCTGAGAAGCCAGCTGTGTCGTTACCAATTTCCATGCTTTCAGGTTGGATCTCCTCTCAAATCAGGTGCTGACTTATCAGATCTTACAGAAAATTTTCCTCTGATCATCGTTTAAAAATCTTTGTCCTTTTAATAGCAACAGCTCTGCTTGAAATTACAGGGGTTAACTTCTTTGCCACCAGCTCTGCCAGTGCCAGCTGTGCCAGCAGGATGGAAATTGCTGCTAAACCAGCAGCCACAGGTTTGTGTAGCTGGTGAACTCTGAATGCAAAGCTGTTGGTCCTTAACCACTCCTTCCTTATTAGCACAACACCAATGCATGGGGCATCCTCCCCAGGCAGCCCCCACTCTGGAAAATTCCTGTCCTTCCTGCAGGACAAGGCATGAATCCACAGGGAGTTCCAGGGGTAGTCGCAGCGTCCCCCCACCCAGCCTCTGCCCTGACTCCCTGGACTAGTTAGTTGATTTGACCCCCTCTGCCTTTTAGCTCAGAAGACCTCCAGGAGATAAACCCCTGGGTGATGGGCTAATTCTGTCTCTTGAAGGGCAACAGCTGTAACATAAATAGTGCCCTGCAGTGCCTGGGGTGGCGAAACCCCTGATGTCACAGACACAGGAGAGCTATTTTAAGCAGGCGAATAGATCTATTCTACAAGTGCCCTGGCTAGCCACACTCGGTTAAGACCATGTTTCTTTCTTTTTACCCTGGTAAATAGACAGTAGGTAGAGAGATCAGTTTGTCCTTTCATTGTCTTTCCTGCTATCATTGACAGTGTTTTTCCCTTGTTTTTAGCTTCATGTCATAGGCTTATAATCGGTGGTCCTGGTTCCTTCACACCTGTCTTATGATATGCTTTACATACCATAAGGGTGGATGCTCTACATTGGCATTGCATTTCTGAGTCGTCACACAGTGTTCGTGGACGCCTGCTTCAGTTGTTACCAAACTTTCTTGATATTATGCCTGAGAACAACTGTAATTCTTCTTTTTTTTTTTCCTGAAACATTAAATTTAAACTTTATCTAAGGCCAGCTAACACACTCTCTCCATTCTCCTTAAGGGTGCCCGTGCCCCTTCTATCCAAGTGTGACTCCCGAGGAAATTCAAACAGGGCAAACTTCTGTGCTGCCTTGGCCAACATATCAGGATCAGGGAGCTTGTATTTGACAAGAATTCGGACAAGGTAACACCCTTCTGCAGGAGAACCTAATTCTAAGCTTTCTCATTTTAAGTCTGGACTTGCTCCATGGACACCATGTTCATGTAAAGCAGATGAGATTAGATCCCAAGGTCCTTTTCGCAATATTGTAAACAAATATTGCAATATTGAACCTCATTTTTCTTATTGCAAACAGAAGAGATGTACAAGTGGTGGTGTGTGGTTCTCTCCTGTGATTAATGCTATTATGCATTACTTGCAGAAGTTGCAGGTTTGCAAAAAAAAAACTTCTTACTCAAGAAGTTTTGAGGGTCTCCCTAGTGGCATCCATACCCAAACTGAAGTAATAATGCAGCTGCGAGATTTCCTCAGGATCTCCAGGTAAGTCTTTGCTCCCTTTTCAGTGTGGACCTCCTCCTGGGGTGAAATAAGGCAGTGAGACTAGTTCCTCTGTCCCGCTGGGCCAGTTTCAGAGCTGTGGTAATTTGTGCTGTACACCTAGTCAGGGTTAATGTCACCTTTGAACTTGTTTCAACACGAAAAGAGTATTATAGTAGAAGTGGGTTGACTGTAGTGGGAATGGACCAGAGCTCGTCACTGCTGTTTATTAATCTTTCAGTAAGCTAATTAAAGCAGCAGATCATGGTCTTGCTCTCTGCATTGCTTCCTAGTATAGATAAAGTATTAATTTCAACCTCAGCTGCAGGAGGACATTGGCAAGAGATGTTTGGATCTGAGTAGGTTTCTGGCTTTGTTTTAGCCTGTTTCTGAACATCTGCTGGGGTGGGTGGCTGCTTCAGGGGGGAGTGAAAATTAACTTTATTGATTGAGTAATTTCCTTTATGAAGGATCTGAAGGGGATGGCTGCCTGCAGAAATAATATTTGTTAAATGCACATATTTGGAAAATGAGTCAGTGAGAAAATAGCATGCAAATCCCCCAGCTTATCTCCAGCAGGGAAAGAACAGAGACATGCTAAGAAAGGGGGAGAGATGCTGACTTGGAGATGCCAAGCTCAAATGACCATAACGGGAATTTTCTTTAATTTTTAACTGAAAAATCAATTAGGAAAGTGTTGGAACTGGGCATTTCAAATGCTAAATCTTTTTCCTAATGAAAAACAAAATTGCACTGAAATAATTGTCCACCTGCAAAATATCTTTAAGTTCACAAATGCCCACTTATGCTGGGGATGTAAGATTTCACAGCTCTATCATTTACCTCCTTCACCTACTTTTTCTAGAAAGAAGACCTAATGGACAACACAATGATTTGTTTAAGGTATGAATAATAAAAGAAAGGGGAAAAAAATATTTGTGTTGTATGAACTACATCAGCATAATGGAGAAGGCTGGCGAGGCCCCCCAAAAAATTGAAATAAAATATCTCACAGACAAATCCTTGGGTTTCAGACAGCTAGGCAGCAGCCCATCTCAGGAGCTACGGCTACTGCCTCTTTAGCAGCTTTGTCACCACTGACTTTTCTTATTTACTGTGAGTCTTTATAGAGAACATTTTCTATAGTCTGTTGTCCTGGTAGCTCGCTCTATAAACCCAGGAGCAGACTGAAATAGTTTGTACCTTCTACCAGTTCGTGGGTGTCTGGGTCTCAGTTTCTCTTGTGTTGCTGAAGGAATGCCACAGCCTCCCCTGGCTTTGTGGCACTAGGTTTGGAGCGACTGCTCAGGAAGTGGTAATGCATGTTCTTTAGAAACCTTGGAGGAAGGGAGAGGTGGAAGAGGAGAGGAGACCTGCAGCAATCTGATCGGAAATGCAAAACAGAAGACAAACACAAAATCAGAAACAATATGAAATCTGATATTTACTAAGTAAACTTCTAAAACTCACGCATTAGACGAGGAGGCTGCCTGTGGGACAGGATAGCTCTGCACCGATGCAACCAAAACGCTCCCTGCCAGAGCTAAAACCAAAACAGCTCCACGCCAGAGGGGACGGTCACAGTAAGGTGCTGTGGAGTTGAGCAGCCACTCTGGAAGCACTGTGGGGACCACTGTGCTCAGGACATGCCACCTCAGGCCATGTTAACAGCTGGGTGTCATGGTTTAAGACAGAGCCACTAGTCGAATGACAGATGCCCTCTATTAACCTCTCACCCTTCTCAAAGGGGAAGAGAACGGGAATAGGGGAGACAGACTTACGGACTGAGAAAGAAAACTAAAACTGCTTTAATGAAAATACTAAAATGAAATATATACAAATATATGCAAAACCATACCTGAACCCCACTCCTCTGATGTCAGCTGTGTCGTTGTCACCACTGATGCTGTGAGCAGACATCCCAGATTGGACTCAGCAGCAGACAGGAACTGGATTCAGGAGCTGGATTCTGGAACTGGATTGAGGAATGTACAGAGCGGGGTGGAAGGCAGAAAGACAGAAAACCCTCCTTGGACACCAGCCATGGAAGAAGAGAGCTGACCCTTGTGATCCCTCAGCTTTACACCAAGTATGATGTATATGGGATGGAACACCTTGTTGGTCAGTGTGGGGTCACCTGTCCTGTCTGCTCCTCCCTGCAGGTGCAGCCTGTCACTCCCTGCACCCCCACAGTGGTTGTCTGCTCCTCCCTGCAGGTGCAGCCTCTCACTCCCTGCACCCCCACCGTGGCACACAGGATTTAGCAGTGACCTTGGTCTGCACAGCAGCAAGCATAAGCAAGATCCCTTCTGTGCACCAGTCCCTGTAAACATCAAGCCTTATCATCTCTAGAAGCAGACCCTGTCTACAGAAACATGTCGTTAACTTCAGACAGTGCAGTTACTTAGAAGAGACTGAGCTGAAAAGTGAAATCACTGAGCAGAATTAGTTCTGTTCTGACTCAAACCAGGACAGTGCTTTGAGGTCTTGGGCTGGAAGGTGTAAAAAGTATATGATAGCATTACGTGTTCTCACTGCACACCCCTCCCCACCTTACTGTGCGACACAGACATCTCTAACATCAGTTACACTCCTCTTCTTCAAAGCATGCAGCAAGAAAAACAAGCCCTCCACATATCTGGAGCTTTGCAGAGCAAATACGCAGCACCAGGAGGGACCAGGTGATCTGGCTGTGCCAGCAGCTGCCCTCATCTCTCGGTTGGCACTACTTTTCCTCACATCTGCCCTCCTCTCCACGAAACTGTTGTGCAATTGGGAGACAGTGAAACACAGTCTTTTAAAAATATTTTTTAAAATATGATTTATTATCATTTGATACCAACATTATTTTATTTCTCCACTGATGCCAGAAAAAACACATACTGTATTAAAGCAAATGAAAAGGTCCCGAGTTTCATCCGTGACAAGGAGTGTTTTCCAGCCCACCTGAAAACTCTTATATCTGGGGTGGTTTTGCTATATAATTTTTCAAACATGTAGGTTCCTGTACTCAGTACTGGTAAGGCCACACCTTGAATACTGTGTCCATTTTTGGGCCCCTCACTTCAAGAAGGACATTGAGGTGCTGGAGCATGTCCAGAGGAGGTCGACAAAGCTGGTGAAGGGTTTGGTGAACAAATCTTATGAGGAGCAGCTGAGGGAACTGGAGTAGTTTAGCCTGGAGAAAAGGAAGCTGAGGGGAGACCTTATTGCTCTCTACCTGAAAGGAGGTTCTCTACCTGAAGTGAAGTACGGGTCGGTCTATTCTCCCATTTAACAAGCAATAGGATGAGAGGAAATGGCCTTTAGCTTGGATATTGGGAAAACTTTCTTTACAGAAAGGGTTGTAAAGCCCTGGAACAGGCTGCCAGGGAGATGGTGGAATCCCTGACCCTGGAGGGACTTAAAAGATGTGTAGATGTGGTGCTTAGTGACATGGTTTAGTAGTGGACTTGCCAGTCCATTTGGGTTAACAGCTTGATCTTAAAGGTCTTTTCCAACCTACGTGATTCTGTTATTAGAGTGAACCAGTTGATCAGAGCAGTGTTGAAGTGTGGTGCTACAAACAGGACCAATAAAGGGAGGATTGCAAGGTGTGAAACATGCACAAAGCCTAGTCACGGCTGGTGACTAAGCCCCACAGAGTTGCTCTATCTCTCTGGTGGGAAGAAATAGAAAAAACAAGGGTCAAGACAAGGGACAAGGGAGGGCTCACTCACCCCTTATGGTCATGGGCAGAAGACTGGCTTGACTTGAGGAAACAAAATCAGTTTAATTTAAACAACAAAACCAGCACCAAATCAGCAGCTGAAATCCAGAGTAGAACAGTAAGAGAAACAACAAGATCTTAAATAAACCTTCCCCCACCCCTCCCTTCTTCCCAGGCCCAGCTTTGCTACCTCCTCCCCGCGTTCAGTGCAGGGTGGGAGGGACACAGAGGATAGGGGTGCAGTCAGGCTCAGTTCTCTCCATACTGCACCTGCCGCTTGCTCTTCTTCACAGGAAACACTCCTCACAGTTCCTTGCAGCCATGTGGCATCTCTCCCACAGGAGACAGTCCTCCGAGAATGTCTCCAGCTACTGGGGAGGTCTGCCAGTGGGACTGGTTGTCCCAGTGCTGAGCCAACCCAGCACCAAACTTCCTCAAAGACACGGCCTTTTCCAGCTCTCTGCACCACAGGCCTTTTCCTGTCTCTCTGCATCGTGGGTCTCTCTCCATCCCTCTGCAGGTCAGGTCTCTCTCTGGCTCTCTGCAGCCCAACTGTTTCTCCACCAGCGTTCCCTGAGGACTGCAGGGTCTCAGCCTGCCAATTCACCACTGGCCAAAGGGAAATGGCTGCACTGGGGTCTCTCGCCAACTTTCTCCTCACTACACTGGGTGACCACATCATTGGTTGCTTCCCCTTCCACCCTACTCCTCCAAAACAAAAGAGTGCTCCAAAACCAAAAGGCATTCCCAAACCAGTTTCCCCTTTTAAACAGGTTTATTCAGAGGCACTGATTGGCGCAGCCTTGTCCAGAGGCGGGGCCGAATTGGAGCTGGGGGAGCTTGTGTCAAGAAGCTTCTTACAGGGGCCATGGTAGCAACCTGATCCTCTGCTACCAAAACCGCCCCAAACCCTAAACCACCACAGCGTTGCACAAAAAGTTTGTGCCGTACTTCCAGGTGGACGAAGTTCTGCCCTGTTGTATGTAACGTAACACAATTATTAAACTAGTTCCCGCACTGGGGGTGTCTTAGGGAAGTCAGACAAGGGTCAGTTCCAAAATGGAAAACGTTAATCTGCTTTGCATTGGATTTGGTGCAGAGGACTGAGTCAGTTACACCAGTACAAAGAACGACATCCAACAATGCTGGACTCACTGCGTGTCCTTCAGCAGATTTACTCCAGCTCTGCATGGACTTCAGCAGCGGCACAACGGACTCTTGTTGACCACAACTGGTTCCATGGGCAAGAAGAAAAATCCCACCTTTTAAAAAGAAACCGAACACTTTACTGTCTTTCATCCCGCACTCCGCTGTATTTGGGCTTATTTCCAGTTGCAAGACCAGAAATATTTTTTTTAAACAAGTGCAATTATTGACAAATAGATTAATTCAGCAGTGAGCCATGAAAATGGGGGACTGAGGAGGAGGCTGAGCATGTGACAGAGGAGAAGGGAGCTAAAGGGTGTGGGCGCGAGTTTGGGTTTGTTTATCCTGGAGCAGAAAGGGCTGGGAGGACCTAACTGCGTTCTTCTGCTACCTAACTGGATGTTAGAGAGTTACAAGAGGCAATTTCAGTAAACAGAAACTTCTTTAAATGCTGAAATTCTTTGCAAGCAGGGGAACAGGGACTGCCCCTGAGGTTTCACGGAGAATCAGCCTGTGTTCAGGTAATACCTGTTTCCTGGTCAAAGCAAGCCAGCTTAAGCAATGCTCATCACACACTCCAGACAATATCTGGGGTTTTCAGCGTTCTTGTGATTTGTGTCCTCAGAGCTGCTGTCCTGACAGTGGGTGGGAAAAAAATAAAAAGCTTCACGTTAGAAGTCTGAGTTTCATGGGAATTGTAAGTGTCAGAGGATCTTTCAGCAAGCAAAATGAGAGACTGCTCCAATGCCTCTGTGTAATCAATTTTAACGTTTATGACTCGGACTGTGAGACATGCAACACTGAATTATTCACTCTGGGCCAAGAAGAAAAAGAAGGCAGTGTATATTACCAAATTATAAATTATTATTACAGGACAGTGGTGGAAGGTTGAACTTCTGAAAATCCTGTAAGTGTAAATTATCTGAAAATTAACAAAACACAACAGGCTTGGCTTTGGGACAATTTAATTTCATAGATTTCTTTTTTTAAACTGCAGTATTCTCAAAGCACAGGAAAAGCTGAAGTGAAAATATGTATGTTTGTGTGTTGGATCAATGTGATGTAACATAATTGTTATTTCAGTTGTTTTCGATCTCTTGCACACAAGACATAGGGTTGAAGGACTGGCAGGGTCCCAGCCTCTCCATCCCCTAGGCCTTTGCTACGGATGCGTGAAGTGGTCTGTTTTACTCAAACTGGGAGGTCAGTGCAGTGCTTGTACATATTGGCTCAATCCAGAAGGCGTCATGATTACAATAGCAATTTTTAGACAAAATCACTGATTTTTTTTTTCCCTAACATTTTGGATTAGCAGTCAAAAAGCCTGAAGAAAGCCTGCAAAGTCTATACGTGCAGCAAGAAGTTGCCTGGATCACCCGAGTGAAATGCCCTAGTACAGGCTTCAAGCTCCAAGGAGAAGCTTTCCTGCAGGAGCCTTGGGGACACTTCCAAGGTCCATCCCTTCAAGGAGCAGGGTTGTGGCTTGCCGCATGTATCAGAAGTGCACCTTTCCCACGGCAGTGGGTGGTTACAGCCCTTGGAGAGGAAGCAGGGGATTTGTATTCAGTTCTTTTGTCAACCTGAGAGAATTGAAATCCACAAGTCCCATTTTCAAGGCAACTGCTTATCCTAGAAGAATACCCTTTCCCTCTCCTTTTGAATGTGTGCCACCAAACCAAAATTTATTAAAAGGAGAGAAAGCATAAATACAAAGAAACAAAAAAGCTGCACGACTGCAGGCTAATGCTTAGGGCACTCGTGAGGAAGAGGAGAGTTGTACGCTGTGGTTCTGCAGCTAAGACGATTTGTGTTTGGCACTTGAACAGTAATATATGCAAGCATTTCAGGGCAGGAGAGACTAACTCCCTGCTTGCATTGGAGTGCACGTTGAATGTCTCCCTGAACAGTGTCATGGCTTGAGCTGATGGGATGGAGAGGTTTGCCTCGTGGAGGAGGAACCTATCACCTAGTGAGAGACATCCTGCTCAGAATCACAGCTTTCTTGCCCTCCGGCAGAAACAGGTAAACCTCTAGCTGATAATGAATTGAGAGGACCCCACCTCATCCTCTGTTCTACAGGAAGACAGGAGCCACCATGATATTTGTCTGCAACTCTGAGACTTTGGAAACCAACTGCACCGTGACTGAGTGATTCCTGCCACGTGGCTGAGCTAAAGCCCTGCCTCTGGCCGTAGAGCAGGTTGAAGCAGAGCTGGATGCTGAGCTCTTCTGCTCTGTCTGAGCTGAGACAGCTCTGGATGTATAAAGTGGTGCAGCTCAGGGCACCTGGGCATTGTGAAGTGGAAAAAGTAGGTATCTGTCAAACAGATTTTTCTCCGCTGCTAGGAGGCAACCGAGCAGAGGGAGCCTGGGAGAGGTACTTGAGTCCTGCCCAAGTCCTTTCTGATGTTGCCTTGTACCCCTTTTTGTCTCTCTTCTTCTTTTTTTTTTCTTCCCCAGGTGTGTTGGTCTGTATTTCCTCATTGCAAGGACCCTAACAGGTCTCTGAAAGGATGTGCATTTCAAGGGGTTAGGTATCATTCGTGCAATTAGGCATAAAAAATGCCCTCCAGCATAAGGGAGAGCCAGTTTTAAACCTGATTCCAGTTCCTCCATTAATCTAAAGCTTGTCTGTTCAAGAAGCTTCTGTTGACAGCGCTGTTCATTTTAGTACTTACCGATACTAGCTGGTTTTGAGGATCTGTAAGTTTGGCTGTAATGACTTTTTAGTCCGGACGTGCTCAGCCAGGACATGTTACTGGAAGAAGGATCAGCACTGGCTCGTTCCTGCTGCATTGGCAGGCCATCCTGTCACTGATGTCTGTTTTATTTGCTGCTGGAGCCAAAGAGAGGAGGCTGAAATGAAAGTTAGGATTGGCAAGGAAAGGGCGAGGTGTAAAATTGTGCATCTCAGCATTCTAATCACAACTATGGTTATAATTAGAGATATGGCAAAGATAAAATACGCAGCATGCCTGAGGGACCTATGTATCAACTGCTCCTGGACTGCTATCTGACAAGTTAATTAACCACGACAGTGTTGAGATATACATACTCAGAATGATTGCTTGGGACTGGACACATCGTTCTCTCATCATAGCGACATGAGAGCAGAGAGAGACTCAAGGGACAAAAGAAAGCAGTGAAATGAAGGTGCTATTTCTCAACCCTAATGAAGGCACTATTTCTCAACCCTTACTTCAGTCCAGTAACCCTGCACTACAGCTGATGTTAAAGATGAGAGAGGTCCTTCCCAACAGCAGTCTGGACTCAGAACATGTTAGAGAACTCAAGCAACATGGAGAAAGAGGAAAGAAGTTTTCCTCTATGGCCAGCCCACTTCCAAATAAATTTTAAATAAAGACCTTTCCTGGTTTTAAGAAGGTTCCTTTTCGTGTACTTCTGTTTTCTAGTGTCTTCCATTTTCTTTTGCCCAAGAGTGGGGACTTCTGAGGCACCAGGCTTGTGGTGGACAGCAGAACAGGAGCGTAAGCTGACTGATAATGGAGCTTTTCTTTAGGGTAAGCAGAACGAGGCTCCGGATTTGGCTTACTAAATTAGTAGCTTGCTCAGCTGTAGGTGCTCAGGGTAGATAGTGCTGAGTAACTACACTTAGAGACATCATTCTTGTTTGGTGTGTGCTGACTGATTCTGATGCAGAGGAATGAATCCTTCATCCAAAGGAGAAAAATGCAGAGGCAGCTGCAAATGACAATTCCTGCCTTGTGTGAACTCCTAATACGTCAGCATTTGTTCTTGTCCTGTCTGCGTGGGACAGAGAAGTGAAATGATGAACTTCTTTTTCACCTGTAGCAGATGTCAGTCGCTTGGAAACTGTTTTCTGGAAAAATTCAGGTGGGTTTTTATAGTGATTACACCTACAAGGAGTTGGCAGGGCACCTTGATGATACTTCAGTGGCACTCTGCCACACCAGTGGCCTAAGCTTGATCACCTTTTGGTCTCTTCACTGAGTGTTCTGCAATCCCTCTCTCTCCAGTGGAGATGAACTGTTTCAAGATCTGAAAGTTCAAATAACTGGGTCTGTCCACCTGTTCCACATCATCCAGTGTGAAAATTTCAAGTGGGAACCACAATTCATGCAGGGAAGTTGCCCACTGGTGAAACCATACAACTAGCAACTTGAAAGTATTAAAGAAATGTAAGTGAAATAGGAGACACGGTATGTGAATTGTAGATCCCTAGTCAGACCCAGCTTCTCTCCTGTCACAGGTAGACTTTGACATGTGTGGTCTATTGGTAGAGAACAGGCATATCTGTAGGAGATGGCACATCATAGAGATCCATCATGATTTTCCTTGGCTCTGTGTATAAGCATTCATTAGAAGGGATTTTTAAAGTACCTTTCAAAATGTCAACTTCTTTTCTGCTTTATTAGCTATAGAGGTGTATTTGTGCTTGGTCTGATGAACCTCTTGTGTACACTGTGTTTTTGCAGAAGTTTGCTCTTAAAGGAACTGCTTACAGTAACGAGCAGGTTTGTGGTGGAAGCTTCTTTCTGCGTGTGAATGTCGGGACTACCTTCATTTCCAGAACAGCTGATGAGCAAATGAGAGCATCTTGTCCAAACTGAAAATTAACTGTAACCAAACTTTAGGGAGCCCCAGTGATGATAAACAAAACCAAACCACCTCATAAAAATGTGAGTTGAATAAGTTCATGCTTTCTTCTTAGAGCTAAACATCTCCATTTAAACAAAATCTTTTCAATTGCACTGTTTATTCACCCAAGAGCACCACCACATGTTCTCCTACCCTCACCTCCATTCTTCCTTCTCTTTCAAGCCAATAATACCCCATTCCAGGAAGAAATCTGGGTGGAGGACATGCAGGGGGATTAGGAGGCCAGTGGAGCCATACTTAATTATCGCAGGCGGTAGGAAAAGGTCACCGCTTGCTTTATCTTAGCTCCTTTACAGAATTACGAAATGTCACTGTGTTTTGGATAAATGTTAATAATTATTGAGAGAAAACAGTAAGATGTAGTGGATGTAGCTTTTTCATTTTAATATATTGGGTATTTCTGATTGAATGAGAAAAGCCACAATGCTGATAAACCAAAATGAAGTTTTGGCACAAAAGCCACATCTTGCAATGCTAAATCAGCCAATTTTAATAATTCAGATGGAAATCCTGCTGCAGGAAGGATCATCTTCTGGCAACAAAATATAAGAGCTCCAGCAAAACATTAATAATTTTGACATGATTTACTTACTTTCTTCTGTGTAAATGACTTTTTTCTTATTTGTGCTTATAACAAGTAATGTCCTCCTTCCTGCACAGCCACGAGGTCTGCTTTAAAACCCCCAAATTATGATTGGCCTGTTTTCAGCTGCTTCTCTTGACGCCAGTAGGGAGATCGGGCTCTCCCTAAAACGCATTGAAGTTGTGGATACGAATGTTATAAATATATCAAAAAATAAAGACATTTCTTCAAAATAACTGAGCAGCAGCTCCTACCTCAGAGCAGACACCCTGCTACCACCACTTGGCAATAGGCAGCAGCATGCCTGTTTGGATAGATGCCCTTCTTCTGAGCTGTTGTCTCCTGTTCCAAAGCACATCTATTATTTCTGAAGGATTCAGTCATATCAAGTTAAATCTGAACAAATGAAGGTCCTGACAAGTCAAACTAAAAACAACACCATTTTACTACAGAGTCAGAAATAAATCAAATATTTGCTATCATTTTATATTCTCTGTGCCAAAAAAATGCTTGCTCTTCAGGCACGATGGCTGGGGTTTTTCACTGCCCTTCTGTACCAAAGGAACTGCAGAGGGTAACCCAGGACATCGGTAAGTGGCTTTTCTTGTAACACAAGATTCTCATGCAGCACGCACACGAGCAAAGCAGTTGTGTGCAACCTGGCACGAATAATCTTGCAAAGACGATTGTACTTTGTTACTGATGGGAAGAAGATACAGCTCCTCAGCCGCGCAGGAGCAGCTCTCCCGATGGTTTGCATTAGTTCATATAGAAGGCATCCGGACTATGTTGCTAGCACACAGCTCTGCCTTATTAGGATGAGGCAGTCTTCTTGTCAGGGTCTGAGCTTTCCTGGGTTGCCCAGGAGCCTGATGAATGGGAGGATGACAGATGAATCTGACTCTCACTTTTTTCATGCCAAATTGATTATACTGTTTCGACATAGCTAAAGCCTTTTTCCTTAAGCTATATGTTGGCATTTCTTTGAGTCTAAATATGTAATTTTCTACCTTTGGGAAGGCATAGATTGTGTTCATTGCCATCTGTGGGAGGAAGCTGTATTCTTCACATGTTTAGGTTCACAGAAAATCCCGAAGGTGTGTATGCAGGAGGGAGAATTTCTACCTGTTCCTCTGCACTCCTTGGCCTGCCAGCGGTGGACTTGTCATGTGGGAACTTCCTGAGGAGCTGCTGTAATGCTAGTAAATTAATTATTATTAAGACTACTTGGACCAGCCAGCTCTGGGGTTTGAATGATGCTGTGAAGTAAATCTGGATGTAAAACATTGGGCACTGGAATTTTGCCATTAGGCATATGTTTGCACCGTATCTGGCGCAGCGAGTCTGCACCCAGCAGTGCAGGCTGGTATGAGAGCAGACCCCTGGGATGTGGGGGCAGAGGGTGCAGTGAGGAGGAGGCCGGCCTGGGGTGATAAGCAGGCCCTGGAGAGCCCCTGGATGGAAACATCTGCCCTGGGACCAGCTGCAGAGATGCAGTCCTGGAGCTGGGTGTCCTGGGTTCAACATGGAGGAAC
>NW_010396001.1:0-6696 GCF_000710305.1 Buceros rhinoceros silvestris
TAAATAATATATTACATTTCTACTGATTATATAATTATATAATTAGCAATAGATTATTCATAAAATGCCTATGTATATCTGGTTATGGAAAAAGAGAGATTTAACGTTGTGTCTTCATTTTTCAGCTAACAAAGAGAAGATTGAGATGGATCTTTGAATATGCCTCTCCTTTTTCTACCACAAGAAACATAAAGCAAAAAAAAAAGTAAAATCTATGATTTACAGGTGTACAACAAAAATGAGCAGGTCTAATTAATGTAATTAAATTGCAGCATTTGTAATGATAGCATTTTACTCAACAAATATAATGAGTGAAATCAGTTCCAGTTCCACCAGTCTACTTACTAACTGAAAAATCGTGTGAACAGAAAGTTGCTCCTATGACTGTCTCACAGATCATACTTTATTTGTGGAATTTTTCCTACATTAACATTCCTAAGGATACGTGTTCCTAAAATCTATTTATTTTCACAGGCTTTTAAGAAACTCTATGCCACATCCCAGAACTATGAATACTTTGTAAATCTGCTGAAGACTTCACAACAACCTTTCATTATGTGACACGTCATTAAACTGGTCTTTTCTGACTGGTGCTGAAGGATCTGTGTACACACCCATAGTCTACACTGAAGATTAGTTCACTTCCCAGCAAATACATTCTTTAAAAAATGGAGAAGCTCCCTCTCTTCTCATCACTGTTGGGAACATTTGCCTCTTCCAAATGTGCTGGGGAAGAAAACTAGCCCCTGTGAGGGATAGAATACTTCCCAGTTCTCAGGTTTTGGCATCCTGAAACAGATCTGTGAGGAATGAAGTCCACTGGGAGAAATTAAAGCATAAATTACTTTTGTCTTTGACTTTTAACAAATTCACTAAAGTCTGAAAATAGAGATAATTATTCATAATCACACACATATGAAATACTTGTATAAACATATATGTATATATGTATGTATGCAAAATACAGCTAGTATATATTAGGCATGCTTATGCTCATACATACATAAACTAAAATGAATCAGTCTTAAAATTCATAAATCATATGTTCACTGTGTCTGTCCATAGAGGCTATTACAAGTACTGTCATATTGAAGCCTGAAGGGAAAAGGTTCATCTATACTTTCCCCTTTGTCAGCTTTTAATAGATCTAATTGCCTAATTATCTGCTCCAGTGCAACGGTGGAGTGTTGTAACACTTCTCTTTTCCCCAGGGGAACATGCACAGTCTCTGGGAAGTTGCCATCTGCTTCCTTTTAGAATATTGGTGAAACACTCGTTTAAGCACTGAGGGTTGCCAACTTCATCTGTCACCAAGCTTCATTGGAAAAGGTTTGACCATTTTAGTATTATGATTCCTGTTAGACATTGTAAAGAACATCCTGGTAGGAAGACCATCTTATCATCAGAAATTAAAAGATATATTTGTTACTGAAAATGAACATGATACAGACAACCTCACTGCAGGTAGAAAACAGCTAAAGCTGACATTTAAATATTATTTTCACATTTCTAGTCCTGTTTCATCAGTTTATGAAACTCATTTTCTGAAATGTTTCAATCATCACGCACAGCAGGCATAAAAACCAAACCAAACCAAACCAAACCACTGCCTTCTGAAAAGTAAACACTTCTTGTCTATTTACACTGAGCAGTTCAAGTTTGTTCATCAGCTCACTTCAACTACTGCTTGTAAAATATAGAGGAACTTGAGTGCTCCAACAGTCCATATAACTTGATGATTATTACGTGCTACAACTGAAAATAGTGTTAATATAACCTACTTGTGCCTCTTCCAAGATATTTCACTTCCGTTGCCTTGGTCTGGGTAACCTGCAGACATGAAACTGTTGTACACATAAGACATTTTCTAAAAGATTAGCTGTAGAAATAATGAAAATCATCTTCTCTGAAGACCTATCTGTCCATACAGTCAGTTAATCAGAATAAGTACAGGTACTGGTTGAAATTTTTCCAGTGTTTTCCACAGCAGGTTTGGAGACCAGTCAAATATGGAGCCCAGCCAATCATTTAGCATTTTTGCAACAAATAGACATACCAGTGACTTTTAGAGAAAAATCAAGCAGTCTTTGACTGGGTAGGTAGTTCAAGTAAAGAAAACTTGCATGAATTAAAATCATATTCATAAGCTAGAGATCTGTAAGGTCAATCTTCTAGTCAAGATTTTAAGCTGTATAATCATCTTTTCCAACATAACTTCTAACTGCCAGTTTTGCCCTCTCATTTTTAATTTCTCGAAGCAGTTATAGTCCTGACCTTTGCATTTCACTGGGGTGCTTCTTCATCCCATGTCAATGCAAAGTCCCAAACTTCATCTTTTTCAAGACATGACTCCTCTTGGACACATTCTACATGGCCAAAGCGTCTACCCATGGCCTCTGTAAAACAGCTGAGGGGAATATGAAAAGTGTTATGCTACATTGTTTAGCTAGGGATATGTTTATGAAGTAAGCTGTAAAGTGTTCTGGGAAACATTTTCTTAATTTTATTTATGTTTAGATGCCAAGGTATATCAAGACCTTACATTTATAAGAAGATGACCATCCTGCTATGTCTTATGTTCTTGCGCACAACTTCCCTAAAAGTAAGAAGAAAAACTGATACACAAAAACAAGTTCAATGCCTAGCGGACATTGTTTTAGACTAACTTAAAATATGAATAACATGCCTGTAGATTAGTTCTATTTTAGTTTTTTCCAAAAGTTCTGTAGAAGTGATTAATGGTATAATCATGTTATGCAGCACCAAAATCCTCTAATATGAAGCAATTTTAGGTAGTTCATTTTCTCCCAGAAGATACATTAATATCATCACTGAAATCATAAAGTCTGTGTCTTTATTACACCACAGCATATCCCTCGTTGCTAAGATTAAAACTGTAAAATAATTACTGATTGTAACCACTATGAAATTAGTGTCCTAATGCTATTCTGCAGTATTCATATAACAGAATTCAACTACCAAGCTGAGAAATCTGGTTCTAAACTTACATTCAGAAAGCAGCAAAAATCCTCATAAAAAAGCAGAAGCTTCCATCATGAAGCGGGGGTTGATGTCGTGATTTCATTATGATTGTAAGGTTACCTTTCTGCACATCCTAATCAAGACTTTTGGCATAGTTAAAGATCACTGGAATAGAAAGATGGGAAGGTGATGGAAAAAAAACCCAGTTAATTAAAGTAAGTTACAAATTAAACGAAACAAGTACCTTCTAAATGCTCCAAAAGCAAACTGCATTGTTAAATAGTTATCTACTCTTCTCATCCTCCACTCCCAAAATAGCTGAACGAAAACTATCAACGTATAAAAGAAGTTCATTTTAATTTTTCCTTTAAACCAATATTTATTGATTTTTCTATGCTCTTTTTTTTAATGTATATACTTATGTTCCCATAGTTGCAAATCAACACACTCAAAGAAAGAAGAATGCGAAAAAGTCTTTTCCTACCCTGAAATGAAATTGTGATTACACTCAGACGGATCCGTAGACATCCCCATCCACAGCTTCTTTTTCACATCCTGATTTCCCTGCAGATCCCAATTCCCCGAGAACTGATAATTTTACAAATATTTTTTTTTTTTACAAATACCCTAATAATTACTTATACTGTTCATTTTCTGGTCTCAGTTCTGACTTGTAGTTTAGGGGCATGGGTTTTCAACAGCAACAGCTGGGCTGTGTGTCTCCCTCCATTACAGCTGCATCTACTTCAGCTGTATGGAGGTTAATATACTTTATAAGATTAATGTTAATAATATAAACTTTTTTAATTTTTGCAAGATCATGTCTATCATTCACCATCAAATTATTGTTCAGTTGTCATTGTTTCCTTGTAGCATATTTCTGTTCAAAACCTAGTAAGTGTTCAAAACCTGCATGTTTCATTTTATTCTCAGAGCGTTTTGTGGGGTAAAATACAGATTTTTGTTATTTGGTCATTATCGCTACTTTTTGTCGTATTCCACTCATTCTCTCTACACTGGGTCCTCTTCATCAAGAGAACCATGGTTTCAAAAGCTGTATTAGTACATCAATAAAGTATTCTTGCTATCACTACCAAAACACAAGGACTGCTGTCACCTAGCCCTAATATTTTAAAGCCTTAAGGACATCTTGCAGTTTGACTTAGAAATTCTCAACAGTTGTAACTCTACATTGTCAACTACTTCTCCAGTCTAAGCAACTTGATATCCAACTTCTAGCTAATCCAGTTAGGCTACAAAAGCTTGGCACCACAGCACTTATGAACCCTCAGGACCCCAATTCAGCACTCTCTCACTAAATTATCCAACATGTCTAGAAAGGATCAAATTTTCACACAGTGAATCTTGACATCTTCATATTGAATTCATGGCCATTGTGGTGACAGGTGGTTTTGCCCTTTATCAGTAAGAATAAATGGATAAAATTCAGAAATAGCTCTGAGGTCCATGCCAAGCCATTCACATTCCCAAACAAGTTCATTTAGCAAGAGTCAATAAAATAGTTTTCTATCACTTTCTAAATCCATGAATAATTATTTCTAAACTATGTCAGAGCTTAAACAGAAGGGGCTGAGAATTTATTCTTTCCCCCTTCACTGCTTCCAGTCCAGTCTCTGCTATGGCCTGGTGTTTATAGAATCTCCCCCAGGAGACAAAAAATGTGTTTTTACATCCAAGTATTCTATTTACGAGGGAAGTGTGTATCTGCTGAGAATTTTGAGTTCCACAAAGGGGTTAGTGTCATTTTATGGCAGTGTAGCTAAGGTGATAACTGCTGTAGCAGGGCAGGAATTGAGAAAATTTAGTTCAGAGCTGAATTTGTAAGTCTATGTGCAATTACCTTTAGAGGTAGAGTTGGCAATGCCACTCTGTGGTGTTGAATCACTGTGGTGTTGCTTCTATTTTTTGATGCATCCTTCACTTTAAATCTTTCTTTTACTAATGTATATTGTGTTTTCCCCTCATTTTGAAGTTCTATTATCACTAATTTGTTTTCAAGAGCTTGGAAGAATTGGGCAGTTAATTGAAATTAAATAATCATTGTTGAAGTGCTTTCTTTAATAACTGCACTTTTTTCCTCATATCTGATATGTCTTGTTTGGTTATGTGTGTATTTATCTTTCTGACTTACATTTTTCAGAATTGCCATATAGTCAGTACCCATGTGGAATTTTTGCTTGTTAGTGTTTCACACCATCATATTTGGTGGCAAAGCTCACACATCTGAGTGTCTGTGTTTCTTTAGATATTGGGTGTTCAAGTCATCCATATAACATAAGGATTTTTGTGACAAATTGACTTGTTCTTCATTTTTTGTTGAGGTTTGGTGCCATGCAGGGTCTGTATCAAATCAGGGTAACAGCCATTTAACTTACTGAATTCAAACAAGATAAGCACCAACCAAGAGTCAGATAAATCATTAAAGAGTTCACCTCTTTCGTGAGGGTCTTGTCCTTGTCTGGTAACAGCAGTTCACAGTCATGACATACAGAATTTTCATGGACTTTTAATGGATCTCCAAGTAATGGCATTTAGAGATTATAATATTGCAGATGAGATTTAATTGACTCATTTTCCATTAGAAAGAAGAATTTTGACTTACATAGCTGTTGCACACAATATGTAAAACTTTCTTATTAAGAAACAGTTTCTCATTAAGGTATAGGAAAAATCAAAACTTGCATTCTTTTGCATTTAAATTTTAAGGATCACTTGATTGCCATTATATCTTGTAAAAGAGTGCAATAATTTAGAAAAGACCTCGACGCAGCAAAAAGAAATCAGTACGGATTCAAGTTCCTAGATGGGAAAAGAAAAATAAATTATGGGTTGACTGTCACCTCCAAATCCAAGGAGAACTTCAGAGCAGAAAATAATGGGTAGCAATAGATTGCTAAGTATGATGCATGATAGTGGACTTCAACCACCCAGACATCTGATAGAAAAGAGCACAGCAAACTCAAACAGTCCAGGAAACTACTGGAGTGCGTTGAGGACAAAAGGTGATGGAGAGCCTGAGCACAGGAGAGGTACTGGACCTGTTGTTCACTAACACAGAAAAAATCAGGGAGGTCAAAATTGGAGGTAGTCTGTGCTGCAGTGATCATGTCCTGGTGGAATACTTAATCTGGAGTATCTGGAGGGATACAAGATGGATAAAGAGTAAAGTCAGGACCCCAAACCTCAGAAAAGCAAACTTTCAACTATTTACAGTGCCAATGTGTGGAATTCCGTGGTATACTGCCATCAAAGGCAAAGGAGCAAATAAGAGCTGGGAGTTATTTAAAGACGTTCTCTTAAGGCACAAGAGTTCTCCACCCTGATGTGCAAGAGGTCAGGCATGGGAGGCAGAAAGCCACACTGAGACCTCTTAACCAAACTAAACAATGTGCGTTCACAGTTGTGGTAGGTTAGCAACTTCTCCTGTTTCAGAAAGAAGTTTGCTTTAAACTAGCCAATTGTATTCCCTGCCATGTGACATCAGCTGCATCTCCATTTTTCATTGGTTAAAAGATTTTGCGGGTCTGTTCAATTTTCGTGCCTTTTCTGCTTTAAAAACTGCACCGCACCCACACTAGAGTGAGTCTTTACGCACTCTCTTTCCACCCCGGACCACATCGGAGCAACCCCCTCTGGACTCCAGCAGCCACGCTGGGAACCGCTGCCAAGCTGCCGCGCTCCAAAAACCGCCGC
>NW_010396001.1:6839-7337 GCF_000710305.1 Buceros rhinoceros silvestris
CTGCCTGCCCCCCTGCTGCATTTCACTGCTGCTGCGCCAGGGGACAGCCACTCTCGCTGTGAAAGCTGTGCTGCCACCGTCCGCCAGAGAACCAGCCGTCCCGAAGCCGAGCTGCCGCAGAGACCAGACGAACCGCCCCGGACGTACCAACGCCCGCGCCGTGCCAGAGACTGACGTCGCCGGTGCCCACCGCTCAGAGCCATGCCGCTAGCATCGCCGGAGCACCGACCGCCGTCCAGAAAAAAAAGCCAAGCCGCACCCTGGAGCCGAGGCTCTTGCCTGCTCGCCGCTTTGCCCCGTGGGAACTGAGCTCTTTGCCGCCCCGACACTTGCCACTGCCTGCAACCTGCCATTTCTCGGCAAGGGAACCGTGCGCCCGCCGCTGCATGCCTGGAGCCCGCCGAGCTGAGCCCAGACTGCCCGTGTGCCCGAGAGCTGTTTGCTTTTGCTTTCGCCTCAATCCACAATAGAGACTGGTAGGATTGTGCACATTCTACT
>NW_010396001.1:7534-19935 GCF_000710305.1 Buceros rhinoceros silvestris
TGCAGCAACCACGTGGCCGCCGCCATATTGGGTCACTGCCGCGGATCCGGTTTTGCTTTTGCTGCCGACCGCGGGTTAACCCTTGCTTTCCCAAAACCCTCCATATCTCACTGGTTTACCTTTATATTTAATATATCCCTGTTTGTGGTGTTATTAAACCTTGTTTCAGTTTCCCAAAACATTTAGAGGTCTCACTAATTCTTTTCTCCCTTCCCCTATATCTGGTGGGATAGGGAAGGGTATTATCGTTGTCAGACCTGGCTCAACGTCGGCCAACCGTTGACAACAGTCTAGAAAGTCAGCCTGATCCTGGGCTCCATCAAAAGAAGCATGGCCAGCGCGTCAAGGGAGGTGATTCTATCCCTCCACTCCCCTCTTGTGAGACCCCACCTGGAGAACTGTGTTCAGCTTTGTTCAGCAGACGAAAGACATGGACCTGCTCGAGTAGATCCAGAGGAGGGCCACAAAGATGATCAAGGGCGCTGGAACACTCCTTTTATGAAGAAAGGCTGAGAGAGTTGAGGTTGTTTAGCCTAGAGAAGACAAGGCTCCAGGAAGACCTTATATCATCCTTCATATAAGGGGGTTTACACGAAAGGTGGATAAGGGTTCTTTATCAGGGAGTATTGTGATAGGATGAGGGGTAATGGTTTTAAACTGAAACAGGGTAGATTTATAACAGTTATAAGGATGAAATTCTTTACTGTGAGGATGGTGAGGCACCAGAACATGTTACCCAGAGAACCTGTGGATGCCCCCTCCCTGCAAGTGTTCAAGGTCTGCTTGGACAAGGGTTTGAATAACTTGATCTAGTGGAAGATGACCCTCTCCATGGCCAGAGAGTTGGAACTAGATGATCATTAAGGTTCCTTTCGACCATTCTATTTTTCTATGATTCTGTGATGATACCTTTCACTGGGAATTTGCCTTATATGGACATTGCTGGAAACAGGATTCTAGGCCAGGTATAAAATTTCTTTGATAAAAAATTAACACATTATTATGTGATATAGTTTTATCCTTCTCTGTGAACTCTCTGTAGACAGTCTTACCAATGCACTGTACTTGAATGCTCTATTTGGATTCTACTACAGAATGGGAGCTTCAGTAGTCTAGTCTCTGTGGAGCACGTCCAAGAAATATGAATTGGACGCTTCCTTTTACTTCTCACTTTTATTTTTTTTCCTTCAGTTATCTTTCACTCTTTTTCTAATTGTTTTGTTTTGTTTTATGTTGTGATAATTTCAGGGATAACACATAGAATAGAAAAGCATCACATGAATCTCCCAGAATGTGTCCCTGACTTCACTAAAACATTACTCTGACTAATAAGAATGCCTTCATCAGAATTATTGCAACTAAAAGTGTCTTGAAATTGATGCAGAACTTGGAATGTTACAAGTTAGTATGCATGCTGCAGGACCTTTTCTTTTTTCTCTTTAAGAAAAAATATTTAGAATTTATCACCTTCAATGAATTGAATGAGTTTGAAAAGTGTGAATGATTTAACAACAGGTCCTTCCCACAACTCCTTGGTCACAGCATAGAATTCCCCTTCATATAAACCAACTCTACACTTTACAAGTGTTCCTGGTTTGAGTTAGAACAGATCTGATTCTGTTCAGTGATTTTACTTTTCAGCTCAGTCTCTTCTAAGTCACTGCACTGTCTGAAGTTAACGGCATATCTTTGCAGACAGTGCAAAGTTCTGCTTCTAGAAGTGACAGCACTTGATGTTTACAGTTACTACCAGGGACTGGGATGCAGAAAGGCTCTTGCTTATACTTTCTCCTGTGCAGACCAAGGTCACTGCTAAAACCTGTGTACCACGTTAGGGGTGCAGTAAGGTAGAGGCTGCACCTACAGGGAGGAGCAGACAGGACAGGTGACCCTACATTGATCAACAGGGTGTTCCATCCCACAACATCATATTCAGTATAAAGCTGAGGGGTCACAAGGGTCAAGCTCTCTTCTTCAATGGTCGATGTCCAAGGAGGGCTCTGTCCATTCTGCCTTCTGTCTCAATCCATGCATTCCTGAATCCAGTTCCAAAATGTAGCTCTTGAATCCAGTTTCCATCTGCTGCTGAGTCCAGTCTGGCCCTTCCCCAGTGTCTGCCCACAGCATCAGTGGTGACAGTGCTGTAATTGCCATCAGGGGGGTTGGGTTTGGTGCAGGTTTTGTATGTATTTCATTTTATTGTTATTATTCTTATTTAAGGAGTTTCAGATTTCTTTTCCAATCCATAAGTCTCTCTCCCTTATTCCCTTTCGCTTTCCCTTTGGGAAGGGAGAGGGATTAATAGAGAGCATCTGTCACTCATCTAGTGGCTAACCCAGACCTAACCCATGACACAGATCAACATGCAGTGCTGGCAAAATGATGTCACAATAGTCTACAGAATAGCCTGGATGTTTCACACCTCCAGTTGCTAGAGCTACCAAGTCACCAGTCTGTTCATCCTCCATGGGGTCTACAAGCAGATCCACAGCAGACTCTCAGTCCTCTCGTTCTGGATGTTAATCCAGTGTCACTCCAGGTCTAAACGTAAGCAATCCTGAAGACATTAACCTGAACCTGAATATTACAGATAGCTGGCATGTTCAAGAAGAAAATTTTAATTGACTCACATCCTGTAATTACAAGCCCAAAAACCCCAGAGAGCTTTTGCACACTTTGATCTGCCTTGAAGGAAACTAAGCATCACCTTCTTGGCATTTGAAATTTTAAAGCCAATATTTGCAGATAGTAGAAAAATTCTAATTCAAGTGGAAGCATGAAAGAGCTTAAAAATAAAAAAGTGAAATAATTATGATATGACTGAGACGTCAAGTTAAACTTCTGCATTTTCTCATAGGCTCTTTTCCTATAAGAGGAAAGGCTATTTGCTGTCTTTGATATTAATCCATCACTCTAAAATTACGCTAGTATACGTCAACTTGTAGGCATGCCTAGATTTTAAAGTAATTATATTTTAGTAAAATTTTTAAGTAAATATTCCTTTTCAGTAACAATGCTAGACAATGGTGACCTATTTATGGTAATTTTGTGCCAAAAATGCAACGTAAAAAGGTGCTTCAAAATTTCTTCTAAACGTGTAATTATGAAATAATAATATAGCTCTGTACATATAATCTCCTCAACTAACAGATTTGTTAGACAGAAACAATATACTCACACCAGTTTCTAAGCCTTTTTAATAAGTCCTACTAAAACAATTCAATATAAGACCTCCATTAGTTTAACCCTGTTGTGAAAAGCTTAATGTTTAACTTAAAATTGATGTTTTCTCATTTCATTCTGTCATAGAAAACTTTGTACCCTTTCCAACAGCACCGAACAATGTCTTCACTTGTGTCTCTATAGAAATCTTTTCTTCTCTACTTAATCTAAGTTTCTTCCAGTTTACAAGTGTCCTTCTTCTAATTTAATGCCAGATTCACATGCCCACAGAAGGAATCTAACCAGGGTCACAGAGAAAATACTATCTTGTTTGCTCCAGAGCATGGTACCTCTGGACATCCACTTCTATGCAGCGATCAATACCAGTTTCTCTTCCTTCCATTATGACTTAGTTTTGGGAATTGGAAAAAAAAAAAAAAAAAAACCAGAAATGGAAAGAGGTTGTTTTATCACAAAGGACAGAGACTTTAAGTCCTAGACACAAAATTCTAGCAGAAGATGCTTGGTCTTAAAGAAGCATAGTATTTGGAAAAGAGAGCAAACAGAAATAATCATTATAAGAGAACACACTTGTCTGCAAGATATTGAATTATTTCCTTGAGATCAATGTAAGTTGAAGACAACTCTTTGCAGGACTTTGGTTTATTATAGGCAAAAGCAAATACAATAGTAAAAAAACCTATCACTGGTCAAAAATATTACATGAAAGAAATACCTGTTAGGATACCACATTCACAGTGTGTTCTGTGAAGTTTACATGGCCTGTTATAGATCTTACTGGATTGTGCATGGATATTTCCCTGACTTTCATTAGCATAACAGATGAGTCAGAATTGTTCCAACAGTAGATGATTTGAGCAGTGCTTCTGAGACCCCCACATGAGATGTTCACTGATACAATGCTGTTTAAAAACTACTGCCCAGTGTGGATTTGTATAAAATTGAAAACATTTTCATACCCTAAAATATTATTTGCAATATTTCAACAGTCATTAATGCAACTGGTAGTTAGCCATAGTCTATAAATGTCTACAATGGTTATTTCTGCACGTCTGATTTTATAGATCACAAGAATTAGAACGAGACCTAAAACTCCTCCTAAGACAATGTAGGAGTATCTCCTGTTTTTGTATGTTTTCAGAATGAGTTCATTTCCAGCAGTAATGAGCTACCAGATATTAATATTAATTTTTAAAATAGTGATAACAGCTTCTTATCTCTGAGTGCATGTTTACTTCTCTGAATATTGTGCTATGTTTTAATGGAATGGATGCAAGTAAGATGTTTTAAAAGACCAACAGAAAAAAATGTTGCTGTGCTAAGTAAGAAATATAGGTCAAAGAAAAAAGTCCCTTTTAAAAATGCAGTTTATAGTGCATTTTGGTGTTGCACATAATGCATAGTGTGGTGCTGTTTTTTTCTCTTCTGGAAACCAGCTTCCTGACAATGTTACAGTAATAACTAACTAACTTTTTAAAATAGTAGCATTTCTGTGTGTAGTGCAAGTAAACAAGATTTTCAAAACTGAGCTTTGAAGGTTATAAAAATTACATTTTTAGAAAATTATCTCACTGAAATAATAATGATTTATTCCACTTTAAATTCTATAGTACTGTCATTGTTACAGCTTTGTAGAATTCTAGAGTGAGACAGCAAAAGTTGTGATCTCTGTGTTTTTTAAACTCTTGCATCTATTGCTTTATTTAATATCAAAATTGTTTCTACACCATCTGAGAAAACTAGCCTGCTGTCCAGATCATTAAGATAGATGCTCATAATCTTCCTTCCAAGTAGCAAACAGTGTGTGCCAATATCCTTAATGCTTGTGGAACCATGAGGTAAGGATATGCACACTTCTGATGAGCGGTGCCTAAGGATTGTATTAGTATATGGTGGCAGGCTAAAGAAAGAAGGCATGCAGGAGCTGATGGAGCAAAGAGAAAAAATCTCATGCAGATCTTGAGATGTGCCAATGCTAATACAGGCTACTTGCAATCAATGAGGATGAAACAGACCCTTGAATGATAGTTTAACTGAAACACAGAACTTGATTCTCTGTAGAAGAAGTTTCTATTTATGTTTTTCATTAGACAAAATGGTATTTTTCAGGAGAGCAGAGGATATTTGAGTGAGTAGGCTATGACCAGCAAGGATACGAAACTCTGTAGTTGAAAGGATGTTGATTTATACTAAAGTTCTTCTCACCTCCATAGAATTGAAATCTGATTTAATATATATATATAACATATGCTGGTCACCTGTGGTGGGCTGACCCTGATCAGCAACTAAAAATTAATGCAGTTCCTCTCTCACCCTTCCCCTCACTGGGAATGGGGAAAGAATCAGGAAAAGAAATAGCAAGAACACTTGGATTGAGATAAAGACGATTTAGCAGGTGAAGCAAAGCTACGTGTGCAAGCAAAGAAAAATGAGGAACTTGTTCATTACTTTGCATAAGCAGGCAGATGTCCGGCCACTTCCAGGTTAGGAGGACCTGAACATATCTTCTTAACAGTTACTTGGGAAGAAAAATGCCATATCCACAAACGGTTCCTCCTTCCTTCTCCTTTCCCCAAGCTTTTACTGCTGAGCACATGGTTCTATGGTATGGAATATCTCTTTGGTTGGTTCCAGTCAGCTGTCCCCAACATCCTGTACACCTCCACCCTGCTCACTGCAGGATGCAGAGTGAGAAAAAGAGAAGGCCTCTGTTCTGTCCAAGGACTGCTCAGTAATAGCCAAAATATCGGTCTGTTAATAACTGCTTTAGTTACAAACCCAAAGTATGGCGTATTGATTCACGGACTCTGGGTGGTGATCGAAGATCTTTATTAGCAGCACACCAAGCCTTATATACCCTCTGTCCCAGAAGCAGTAATTTTCCACCAAAGCAACAATCCCCCATTATCTTATCAGTTCAGTCTTACTCCCTTACTTCCCAGACTGTGTCTGACCCAAATATTTACAGTTCTCTGCAATGGTTCCCAGCTCATGGTGTTTCCTCTTCCATGTCTTCTGCAGCTGTTCACAGATCCCAAGGCTTCCTGCTTACCAAACCAATCACGTCGCAACTTTCAGCTGATGATAAATCACCAGCTATCCCCACACCAAAGTAACACACCATGCAAACTGTTATGAGAAAAACTAACTTCCTCCTGGCCAGATACAGTATGCCACCATACCGAGGCTCAAATCATGTATATGAATCTCTTTTTCAAAACAAGAGCCTAAGAAAAATATGAAGTATATTCAATATAACACTACAAAGAAAGAAAAGGTCTCTTTGTCTTTTTAGGAATTACTCATTTTGACTTTTTTTTTTCTTTCACTAAAGCACTTTATCCAAGTCACATAGGCTTCTTAAAGTCCAGCTGTGTTAGCTTTTTATTGGCACATAGGAAAGGGCAATGAATGCCCTGGAAGTCCTACTGTCAATACAGAGGAGGCAGAAATAAGAGAAATAAATTGGATAACGTTGGTAGACAGAATCATATTGAAGATCACTTCCAGAACTGAGAAGAGCTCCCATATCTTTTGATTTCTGCCACAATGATTTTATACTAATGAAAAAATTAGATGCAGTCTTCATTTTTTTTTAATTTATTTTTTAAGAAAATGAAAACAAATGCAATGGAACTACACTCATATTCAGTTGGCTGTTGACCAGCCCCCCCAGGTCCTCTTCCAATGGGCAGCTTTCCAGAATCTCTTCCCCAAGCCTGTAGAATCACAGGGGGTTGTTGTGACCCAAGTGCAGGACTCATCACTTGGCCTGGTTTAACCTTATACAATTGGTCTTGGCCCATTGATCCACCCTGTTTAGATCCCTCTGTAGAGCTTCCTGACCTTCAAGTAGATCAACACTCCTGCCTAACTTGGTGTTTTCTGTGAACTTACTGAGGGTGCACTTGATCCCCTCATCCAGATCATTAATAAAGATGTTAAAGAGAACAGGCTTCAATACCGAGCTCTGGGGGACACCACCTGTGATCAGCCACCAGCTGGATTTAACTCCATTCACCACCACTCTTCGGGGCCAGCCATCTAGCCAGCTTGTTATCCAGCAAAATGTATACTCATTCAAGCCATGAGCAGACAGTTTCTCAAGGAGAATGTTGTGGGAAAGTTTCAAAGGCTTTACTAAATTCTAGGTAGACAACATTCACAACCTTTCCTTTATGCACTAAGCAGATCACCTTGTCTTTCTTTGTGACAGAAACAAAGAAGTTTTATCCAAAAAATATAAATTATTATTAAGACTTGTATTATGAATTTAAGCAAGTCTGTGTTAATCATAACATTTCCTATAAAGTAATACATGTCAAAAACTAAGCTCCCATGTTAAACTGGACTTGAGTCACAATGCAATATAAATATCCAAGACAGTTATTCCCTGCTCCTTTGACAGTTCAGAGAACTAAGCCATCAATTGTTCATAATTCCATGTTTTTCAGAATTAGAATTTATCATGACAGATATTATTGTTACTAAGCTTAGGAAATCTTCAGACTTTTGAGGAGTAAGATTTTGCTTTCAATTACTAATGTTTGTCATATGTAGCAATGATAAGTGTTAGCACTGGAGGAAAGGGGAAAAAAAAAACCCAAAACAAACAACGCAGACAAGTTTTCCAAACTGATTAGGACTGACTAGTTACAAAAATTTAAGTATCTATCTTGCTGTGAGGAAACATGCAGATAAAGCTTTTACACCCTTGACTTCATAACAGTCATGTTATGAGGTGCCCATATTTCTGACACTAGGCATACACAGCATGGGGAATGTCTAAGAAATTATTTATACTCTTAAGTCTTTCAAAGAATAAATTGAGTTTCCATGTATTATAATTTCTCTGTCTTGCAGAAGGAGCACTGAGTTCACTGTAAAAACAGGCATTAAATATCAAGCTAGTGTATAATTTTTGATAAAAATAAGTATAATTTCTAGATACTTGTCTGAAAACCATAATAGATGCATGGGTCAATTAATAACGATAAAAAACAACAACGGAAACAATGCAGACATATACATAATTGCAGACAGTAGAGGGAAATTAGAAGTGAGCAGGAGATGCATTGTACAGACATGGCTATTTCAAATTCTCCTTCATTTTTAAGGATGTTTTCTTCTGGATTTATTTCAATTTTTTTTCATCACACGTGACTGAAACTGCTAAAAAGATGACTTGCTGAGACTAAGTCAGCTTCTGTTTGGGATGCACATGGGATCAGGCTGAACTGGTAGGGCACTGGTGGACAGCTAATTTGAACTCCCTGCTGAAAAAGAAAATCAGTCAGCAGAGAGCATAGAGGTCAAATTCACCTGGTAGTTGTGTACCCAGCAACTAAAAATGTCATTTAAGACCTTGTGAAGGACACTGTTCTATTCTGCCTGTGAACTCTCGTCAGGACTCACCTTATTTTCAGACTTTTGATCTGTACAACATCTATCTTGCAGCTTTTTTGACTGTATAAATACTGTGATAAATGATTTATGGTCTCATGAAGTATTGACACAACTTATTCATAGCGTGCTGCTTAAACACTCATGGATTTCCATTCTAACCTGTGAGCAACTGGAAACCAACAGGACCTCTTCTATGCAAGACCAAAGGAAAAATCCTGGTTTGTTCCATGAAGTACAGAGAAATGGACAATTATTTTATTCCCACTTCTCCAACCCCAAAGCAACAATTAACGATTCCTCCAAATCAGTGATTTTCAATTTGGTGGTTCACATTGACTTACAAAAGCAAGTTCAGCCATGCATATGTTCTGCCAAGCTGCGCAAAATGCCTCTTGCCTCTCAGTTTCATAGAAAGTCCTCTTAGAAAATTCTGAATTTCTAAAAAAAAACAGTCCGAGTGGAGAGGTCATGCATTTAAGCATCTCTGAAGCATTTTACTCTTCAAAGCACATGGGAAAGCAGTCAATAGGGATCTTATTTCAGCAAAAAGAATTTATAAGTATACTGGACATTTCCTAATTTCAGCCAAAGATAGCTGAGAATAGGCTTTTCATAAAATTATTTAAAGAGGGTTTTTTTATGTGTTTGTTTCACCATCTGCTTACTGTCCTTGTCAACACCGTTAAAAAAATTCCATTCTTTATCTGAGATTTATTATCCACAGGATTTTTTAGATACACTGGATACTCGTTCCTTGCTGTGGTCCCCGAGAATAGATTAGTTCATCTCCCAGTGTAGTATTCTTTTAGTGATCAGTAATTGACCATAACTGTTTATCACCCTGGACCCTCTTTTATTGTCTCATTCCAGCACTTTCAAGAAAGTTGCTATCATACCTTTTATTTGAAGATGCTTTTACTTTTAAGTGCCTGTCTTTCACCCTTAATACTCTGTACCACTTAAGCAAAACCATTTATCAGTCTTCAGTTGAATCACACATTGGGGTTACTGTTTTGAGTATTGTAGTGTGAAAATTACTGTGACTTGAGACAGAAAAAGGAAAAAAAAAAACCAACCCAAAACCAAACCTCAAATTTTTGGAAAAATAATCAAATCAGGCAAAAAACTGATGCAGAATTGCTGAAATTGAAAAGCCTGGGTGAAGGGAAGTAAGAGGCAGTGTGTGAGAAAAACAACAGGTTACATTCTGGTGTTATTTGGTCTAGATCAGCTAATGATGCCAATAGAACTATAGATTTTTTGGAAAGGAAAAATGAAGGTCTTTACCATACCTTGAAAAGAAGCATGCCTATTTTAAAAACCTGAAATGTGGAGTTTTATGTTACTGAAGTGACAGCAAGAGATAATTTCTCTCTCTTAAGTCATTTTTCTGAATATTGATCTGTTCAAGGCATCTTTTTTTATAAACCTTCTAACTGTTTGTCCTCAAGAACTTCACAGTCACAGAAGATCTGTTGCTGTCTTCCAAAAAAGACACGGTGACAGCCATGCTGAAAGAAAAAAGCCTTATCAATTAGGTCCAGCCTTTCTTTAGATAAAAGCAATGATATTGAAATATTTCAAAACACTGAAATATTGTAATATTGAAATATTTTAAAATACTTTTATTCCTATACTCAAGAGTGGCTGTTGCTTTTCTTCAGAGCTAGATGAGTCCACAGATATTGCACTTCTCACTGGATTATTTATGCATGCAAAATATGAGATAAATCAAAGCACTTAGAACCTTATTTGGTTTGTTTTGTCACCCCCCTACCAACTTCAGTACTCACAGCGGAGAAATACAGACATAGATTATGTGGTCTGCTAAAGCAAAATGACGTAGTCATAGGGTAAAGGCATAAAAGCATACATTCAATGATAAGAAGATACAGGATACGACTCCCAGACAACTGACTACTGCTTTCCGAGACTATTAGGCTCCATTCACACATTCCTGGCAATCAAAGATGCTGAACACATTTTCTAATAAAACCACAAATAAATACAGGGTTTGGCATAATTAAGCACCTTTTAATTAATTGTAAAACCACATTTAGACTTTTTTGTATACCAGCTGCAACCTGCTACAGAGGCTGTTGATAATGAAGTGTTTTGTATATGAAACAGCATAAGGAAGCCTTCAAACTTGGCTTGACTCGATAAACAAACTTAATTTATAAACCATACTTAGTCTTAGACATTTTATTGAGTATTGTTTCCCGAAATTTTCATATTTATGAAAGAGCAGGAGGACTAAGTTAAAAGAGAACAATAAGCAGAAGCAACGACATTAAAGACAAAATAAATATGGGAACTATAACTACCACAAGTTGAGATAATTTTGGAAGCCTGTTTCCTGACTGAAACAGGAGCTGGGTACATTGCCAATAGCACTGTCTATTGCTGAAGTTGCAGACATTCTAAATTCCTCTTTAAATGGAGGGAAATGGATTTAAAAAAAACAAACAAAAACCTGATTGCATTATAAATTCATATCTTACCTCAAAAGACAGATAAATGTCTAATGTTCTGGACCAGCTCAAAGTGGTGGGTCAAAGGGTCACCTCTGGAACTTGATTTATATGTTAAGTTCAATATGCAAAGATGTGACATTTCCAGCCTCATGTCTAAATTATTTTCAAATTCCTGCCTCTTGATTCAACCAAAGGACTATGATGAATACTTTTTATAAAACTAAAAAGAAATATGTATAATTAAATATTAAAATCAATAATACTGTTACCTTTACGGAAGATAAGAATATATTACTGCAAAAATTAGTGTAATAAAAGCTGAAATAATATTTAATTAGAAGATTTCTTAGATTATAGATTAAAGATAAGCATTATTCAAGCTGTTCTACTTATAAAGTCTATGGAGATCATATTTGATGAAAGTACAAGTTAATTAACATATAAACATCCCACTGCAGACTGGGATTTTCTGTGATACTTAATACAAATCCCATACTTGAACTTTTCTAATTATTTTAATTAGCTTTGCCTTTTGTCCCACTTCATCTGAGAGAGAGTAGAGGAAGTTAAAAACAGCCTAATGTATGTACTTTATGAATGAATGCATTATGAATTAACTTATGAATGAATGAATTATGAATGTAAATCACAGTGAAAATAATGACTTACCATTATTACTACTAGCAATAGTAGTTCTGAGACAGAACCAAAAAGGTTGATGAAGAACTGCAGAACTACAGAAAGGTTTTCATTAGAATTTGTATTTATGATGGATAAAAATAGGAAGAAAAAATGGATGGAAAGATGCAAGTTCTGCAGGATGCCAGACATAGCTTAGAAAGGTAAAATGAGGTCTCATACCATTTCCCCAAATCACAGCCATTAAAGTAATGATCCTGTGGGCCAACATCCCAAGAAATGGAAACGTGCCGGAAACTAGTCAACAAAGAAGTAGATGAAATGAATGATCTGTGGAAGATGGAAAGGCAATGAAAAATAATTGTCCACAATCAAAATCAGGAAACTGTCGCGGTTTGAAAAGGGGGGCATTCCCCCACCGAAAGGGATGCGACGGACTGGTGAGTCTTGGCTTGGAATCCAGCCAAAGCTCACACAGAAACTTTTGATGCTCATTAGTCGGGCTAGGAAGATAATAACACATATATGCGATAGAAGCAGGGACGTTTAATGAGAGAGATGCCCTTGAAGGTAAAATCAGACTGGGAAAGGGAGAGAAAGGGATAAGGGAGAATAAATACAAGTGTACAGTATAAACTCTCCAATCGGGCTAATTCCTGCCACTCACAAACTTCACCCCACACTGGCTCACCATGC
>NW_010396002.1:0-1058 GCF_000710305.1 Buceros rhinoceros silvestris
TCAAAGCCCCGTCCAACCCGGCCCTGAACACCCCCAGGGACAGGGCATCCACAGCTGCCCGGGCTGTGCTAAGGCAATGCCCCCCTTCACGTGAGGTTGGCTGGGACGGGGGTGGGGCGACTGAGTCCTTCAGTTGCTGCGTGGCGTGGTCTGAGGACGTCTGGCAGGTGTAGTGAGTGAGTGAGTGTCTGCCTCGTGTACCTGGATCAAATACCTCACACAACGAGGCCCAAAGTATGTTTGCAGCAGGGGCTTCCCTGCTGGGGGAGTCTCCTGAGGCACTTTAGCCCTCCTGTGAGGGTGCAAGAACTTGCCTTGTTGTTGTAGAATTGTAGAATGGTTTGGGTTGGAAGGGTCTGTGAAGGTCGACTAGTCCAACCCCCCTACAGTGAGCATCTTCAACTAGAACAGGTTGGCCAGAGCCCCGTCCAACATGATCTGGAATGTTTCCAGCGATGGGGCATCTCCCACCTCTCTGGGCAACCTGTGCCAGAGTCTCGTCGCCCTCACAGTAGAAAATTTCTTCCTTCGAGAAGACACCCTGGAGTATGCTTTTTCACCAAGAACGAGCTGTTGGACTCTGAGGCCTGTGTCCTGGGTGAGGCTTGGGGGCTGTCTGAAATTGCTCCTGATCTGCTCACCTTGGTGTATCTCTGCTCTGCAGCAGCAGTGGCCAGTGGGCAGGGGAGCTGAGGTAAACATGCTCCCAGTGCTGGCCCTTTGCAAAGAGCTGTCACATGTCCCTTTTAAAGCGAGGCGGAAGCGGGGGTTGTGTTCAGGCTTTCACCATGTGAGTCTCACTGTTGATCTTTCCAGCATTCAGGCCACGGTCAGGCCTCGAGCGAGGCGGACCCAGTGTCCTGGATTTTGTCCTAGGAAATGTGCGTGTCTCAAGAAACAAGCCCATCTCTTTCCCCTCTCGAGGTACTCAGGAGTTGTTTGAACTGTTTTGGAGTAACTTCTGGGTTCCCAGCGGTGGTGTGGTACTGCTGCCCTTTCCTGGGCTGGGGTCTCTGACTCACTCACTGGTGTAGGGCCTGAGCAGCCACTCAGGCTCC
>NW_010396002.1:1361-4760 GCF_000710305.1 Buceros rhinoceros silvestris
GACTCGGCTCCCGCTGCTTGTCCCATGCCGATGTCCTGGCCTTGCAAATGCTTTTTGTTTGGGCCTTTCATTGCTGCGGACATTGGAGGCCCCAGGATGGGGGAGCTGGCGCTGGCTGTCCCCGTGCTCACAAATGATCTGCTTGGTGTGCACCCTGGCTGGGGACAAACAAGGGCTTTGGTCCAGGGGCTTGATGCGGCCTGTCTGCCGCTGAAAGCTGGGCACGAGCGGGGTCATGGCGGACCACAGTCTCCCTCCTGGGGCGCAGCGGGTGTCTCTTAACCAAAATTGCTCCTCCTTCACAGCCTGTCTGCCTGCCTGCATGTCCGCTCCCTTTTAAAGACACGCCGGGAAAGTGCAGGGAGAGATGGCAGGAATAATTAAAGGTACGAAGCCGTTTCCATAGAAGGAACAATTACATAAACCGTCTCTCTTCCGTCTGGGGGAAGAGATGACTGAAGGAGGCATGACGGGGAGTAATAAAATCCAGTGTGGTGGGGGAAAGTGAGCGGGGACGGGTTGCTTGGGTTGCTTGAGTTCCTTGCCCTTAACAGGGCACCTCCTGCGAGAAGAGGTAGTGGCACCCCCGGGTGTGAGCACGTTTCTTGAAGTATTTTGGAATTAATGTGTGGAAATGGTGGTCTTGGGTGGAGGGATGAAGATGTGAGAAGCTTGTCTGTGGTAGAAAGCAATTAAACAAATTCCTGAAAAGAGAAATCCACTGTGGGCTGGTGAGCCCGGTGACGATGCTTCTGGTGTGGGAAATCCCCAGGCTGCAGGGGCGAGTGTCACCGCGTGCTGCCCTGGAGCTGCAGCTCTTCCCAAGGCTTTGGCTGTGGGTCTCTGTCTCAGGGAGGATGGGGGACCATGGCCTGGGCTGTTTTTCTTTTAAAACATCATTCCTTGGTGTCTGAAGGCTGAAGCACTGGACGAGGCCGCTAAGCGCTGCAGCCTTCTATCCAAGTGCTGGCTGTGAACCACGCTCCTCGCAGGCGCCGTACCACCACAGAGACCTTCCCTCCGTCGCTGCTGCTGCCTCCTCCGAGCCAAATCTGGGTCTCCCTGTGGCCGAGCAGATGGGGCAGGAGCAAGGTGCTCCCCCTGTCCTGCTCAGACTCCCCCGCTCAGCGTGGCAGGGGGAAGTCTCTGGCGACTGCGGCTGGGTGAGCTGGGGAGATGCATCTGAGGACACTGGGCTTGGCAGCAGCGGGGTTTGTACTCCGTTCTCCATGGCGAGAGCAGCGCCCACGCATTCGGTGCTGTCTCTTCTTCCTTCCTGTTCCCATCCTTGGAGATGCCGCCCGCCTTTTCCAGCACCCTGAGCTGCAGAATGAGGAAAGGGCTGCGAGAAAAGAATCCATGCTCAGGATTGCTTTTCTATTGTTGTTGAATGCCCCGTTCCCCACCTACTGCTGTCCTGGCCGTGGTCTGAGGCTTGTGCATCTTCAAGGAGATGCTGGTGGGTTACTTTCCAGGTCAGCCCCGGGTCTTAGTTCCTGCTGGAACTGCTGTCTGTGCAGGTGAGCCCTGTCTTGAGGACATGAGGACCTTTGTCCTTGGGTCTCATCGAGCTCCTGCCACGTCCTCTGAGGAAACCAACAAACTTGAGTGGCTCTCACCAATTCCCAGTCACCCTGGCTTCGTCTGTTGCCCCAGCGTGCAGTGTGATTGTGCCTGCCTGGCACTGAGCATGGGACAATCCAGACAGGAATGGTCCCCAGGTGGTCTCCTGCTCCAAGCAGGGTCAGCTGCAAGGTCAGAGTGAGGTGCTTGGGGCTTTGCCTAGACTGGCCTTGAAAACACCCAAGGGCAGGCAGATGGAATGGAAGAGCTTGTTCCAGCAGCATCTCCCGTGTCCCTGTGGTGCGGCATCTCACCAGAGCCTGCCAGGCCTCCCAGGGCATGTAGGAGGAAGGGGGTGGAAGCTGCTCTTAGCCATAATAATGGTGTTGAGTTTGTCCTGAGGATGAGGATGTCGTCCGCTGCCTCCCCACTGCCGGCGGCAGCAGAGTCACCCGCTCCGCTCCGAGCTCCGCACCTGCGGGGGTGGCATAATGAGCTGTGTCCTTGTCTCAACCTGCCGCTTCCTCTCCCGGCAGCGTCTGTGCTGCCAGCTGGGTTATTTTTTCTTTCCTTTTTCTCTCTTTTTTTTTTTTCCTTCTTTCCCTTTTTTTTTTTTTCCCTTCCTGCCTCTATTCTCGAGTGGTTCCCAGCCGGTGCTGGCACACAGCCCTTGCTGGAGACCTCCTCCTGTGCTGACCTTTGCAACCCCCACTTGGATGAGCGCCCCAGGGCTCTCCTGCTACCCACATTGGTCATGCAGGGGAGATGTTAGCGGCTCTGCGTGGTAGCGGGCAGCACGATGTGGGAGGACTCAGTCCTCTCCAGTCCCCTGCTGTCCCCACCTGCACTCAGGCTCTGCTGTAGTGGTCAAAACCTGAGGGCAAGAGCGAGTGGGAGGAAAGGACAGCGTGGGGGACAGTGCAGTGTTTTATTGGGGCAGAGCCTGGAGAAGAGCAAGGTTCCACCAGGCAGATCCTGCCTCTGGACACCTGGCTTTGGCCTGACCTATCCTGCTAGCTCCTGCTTTGAAACACCAACTCGAATCCAGGGTGTTCAGGACTCTGGTTGGGATTGCAGGGTGATGGTAGCTCAGAGCCATCCTCTTTGCGGAACACTGGTGACCTCACACATCCCCCTGGAAGGGAGACCAGCCATGCTGGGGAGCCCAAATAGAGTCAGTTGCCCCTGGGGACCAGTCTACATGTGGAGGACGTGTGCTTAAGTTTGACTTGGCTCTGCTTTCCTCGGCAAAGGAGCCCTGTAGCACTTGATGGTTTCTCCTGGGGATGGCTCTCTCCAAGTTTCGTTTTAACCAAGTTATTTCTAGTCTGGCACACTGAGCTCTTCTAGTCTCTCCAGCCACGCTGTTGTTTGGGGGATTTTGGCCTCAAAACACATCCCAAGTACGTTCTTTCCAGGCCAGGTGTTCCCAGCAGGGATGCTGGCCCTGAAGGTCACAGCTGGAGGTGGGTAGTGTCCAGGCTGGAGATGAATCCTCCTGCATCTATTGGGAGTGTGTCCATCTGATACTTTCCCTCTTGCAGATCTGCCTGAGATCTAATCATTTGCCAAATGAGCTGACAGTGCAAGATATGATGGGTTCATCAGGACACAGAGTGGTACCTAGCTGACTGCTGTAGGAAGCTTTAATACCTCTGTGGTGTTACCAAATCTGTGTCCTCTTAAAAAAACCCAAAACAACGTGGGGATTGTCTGGCAAGAACAGTTTTCTGAAAGAAGAGTCTGGCTTGCCTTTATTCTGGTCTTGCCTTTTTTCGTTGCCGCCCAAACCTCCTTCCCCGTGACTGCCCTGGCAGATGATACTCAGAGGGATGC
>NW_010396002.1:4905-8191 GCF_000710305.1 Buceros rhinoceros silvestris
GACTCCATTGGTGCTGCAATGGTTCTGGTTGCTTCTGCCCTACCCATAGCTATTAACGCCTCTGATTTTGCTGCTTTCTGAGCATCTCCCTGGTCCACAGGGATTGTGGTTTCTGGGTGGGTAAGGTTCCCTTGTACAGAAGGAGATGGGAAGGGAGGAAGATTTCTCAGCAGCCCCTCTGGAGTGCTGGAGGGTGCTGAGACTCCATTGGTGCTGCAATGGTTCTGGTTGCTTCTGCCCTACCCATAGCTATTAACGCCTCTGATTTTGCTGCTTTCTGAGCATCTCCCTGGTCCACAGGGATTGTGGTTTCTGGGTGGGTAAGGTTCCCTTGTACAGAAGGAGATGGGAAGGGAGGAAGATTTCTCAGCAGCCCCTCTGGAGTGCTGGAGGGTGCTGAGAAGCCCCAGTCTCATATTTGGAAGCAAATGAAGACATGTAGGGCTGCCTGGCCCTGGGCAGCTCAGCTCAGTCTCATGGGACTTTGTTCTTGCTAGCCCTTGGTGCTGCCACAAGGCACTGTGCCAGTCCTGTGATGGATCTGTGGATCTGCAGGTCGCTGCTTGCTGCTGGCAGGGAACAGCTTTGCCCGGAGGTTTTCATCAGGAGCCTGAGACACCAGCCAATGTGGAGGTTGAACTGGGAGGGGATGTGGTGGTGAACAAGCTGGGGATGCTGATAGGGACCAGCTGACGATCTGGTGCCCTGGCTGAGGGCTAGAGCAAGGATGATTTTCCTTTATGCGAATTTCTTGCTCGGAGTCAGAGTGTTGGGAGATGGGATGGGAATGGTGTATGAAGTGGCCTGTGGATAACAGTGTGTTATGGGTCACCACCTGCATGTCAAGCAGCTTTCTCGAGTGTCTGTCTCTGGCCCAGAGGGCAGTCCTTGGAGGTTTCTGTTTAATCCGGTCTCCCTAGCTACCCATCACTGCGGTATCTGGGCAGATTCATTCTCTCCTGCCTGGCAGAGATGTCTGTGGTGGCTGTTCTGTGCTGGATGTGTTGCTCCTTAGGGAAAGGAGATGGTCTTGCCCAGGTGGCCTCAGAAGCTTCCACTGACCTGCTGTCCTGCTCCTCCTCTCTTGCTCAGGGTCAAACAGGGCTCCTGCTTGTTACCTGCATCACTTCCCACATTCCCCTCTGTAACACTGACTTGAGAGGACACTGCAAGAGCCCTGATCTCTCCTCTCAAACCAGACCAGCGGACAGAGCAGGGGGGCTGGCTACTTTTCAGCACCAGCCAACGCTTTCCAACAGCCCCGTCAGCTGGGGCCCACAAAGCAAATTCATCTGAGCCTGTCGGGGATGGCAGTGAGTTAAGGTGACAGCGAGACTTGGCAAACGCCACCCTCCAATTTGCTGGAAGAGAGTGAGCAAAGAGGGAAAAGTTGCAGTGCTGCGTAATTAGGGAGCAAATGAGGAGAGCAGCAGCGTCTCCGCGTGAGAGGAAGGAGCTGAAAGAATTAACGCTTAAGAAAATACAACCCCAAACTAATTCCCCACTTTGCTTCAACCTTCACTAAGGGCAGTGGCACTGAATGTACAGCCCGAAGGAGGGTGGAGAGTGGGATGGAGGTGGGGAGGAGAAATTGCTGCTCTGTTGGAGGGGAGCAAAAACACAGAGCGTTCAATGTGATGGGGCTGGGGAGAGGGGCTGGGCTGCGCCACGGGCCCCGGGATTGCTCCTGCACGCTGTGACGGTGGCAGGCTCTTCTGCAAACCAAAGCATCGCTTAGGCTGGAGTGGTATTGAATGGCCTGTTCGTGAAGGAGGAAAAGCAGACTGGACAGATACAGACCCCTGTGTCTGGTCTCAAATTCTAAGGTTGCGGAAAAAGAAGCATGTCCTGTCAGATGGGAAGAGCAGAACTGAGGAGGTGGATGGGGCCAGGGCTCAGGCGCTGGGCTGCTGGTGCTGATCCTTTTGCTTCCTCAAGGCATGTGGTGGTCCAGTGCCTGCATCCCTTGGTCACACTGATGTGAGCGGTGGTCCCCACTGCAAGAAGCCCTCCCTGTCCAAAGCAGACGTTGTTTGCACACGTCTGTGGCAGTGATTAGTGGAGTAACTGAGCTGGCTGCCCGTCCCACTGGTCCTGAGGTACCTGTAGGGACATCAGCTTCTCCCTCCTATACAAGAGGATGGAGAATGGGACTGGGGATGTGTTGTGACAGCTGACCATCCTGGATGCCAGGATGCTGGGTGGGGAAAGGGGCCCTGGCCAGTGTGCGATGCCATGCTTATGGATGCTGCACCGCGCCGGCTGCTGCACCGCAGCTCCGTGCTGCTGGGAGGCTGCCAGGTGAGGGGGTGGGGGGTGGAGATGGGATGTTTTCTTGGGCACCTTGCAGGGCTTAAAAAAAGAAGTTGTTCTAGGAAAAGAAATGAGCTGAATCCGCTGCATCTCCCTGCTCAGTGCAGTGGCTTGTCCCGCACTTGGCTGGAGTTAGGTAAGGACGTGCAGAGCAGGGTGGGGTCACACCGGGGTGCAGGCAGGCATCGCTCTGCCCCCCTGCATGCACTGAACACCAAGTGGGGGCTGTGGGGCCGTGCATCTTGGAGGGTGCATGAGTGGGCATCTGCTGCATCTGCCCAGGGTTGCATACGGGTGTGTGCTGCAAGCCTCTGCACCCCGGGTAAGTGTTTTGCTGCTGACAACGCCAGCTCAGACCTTCCAGCTTGGAAGTGGAGGTTTCTGTCTGTGTGTTTCCCATGTGGATGTGTCACTGGGCATTCACATGTCACATGCCATGCACATACCTGTCCTCTGTGACATGCGTGTGCCGTGCCCTGCAGAGCCCCTGCTGAGTCCTGCTCAGGGTTTTGGAGATGGATTGACCCATCTGGCCCCAGTGAGTGGTTTTGGCTGCAGCAGCATCCCCTGTAGAAGGGTCTCCTCTGAGCAGTGGGAGCAGATGCAGCTGGGAGTGCTTATGTGTGTGCCAAGGCCCTATCTCCCTTGTGAAGACCCTCTGGATTTGGGACCAAAAGTGGCAGGGAGGCTTCTCCCCACTGCCCAGGGAACATGGATCACCCCGTCACACCACGAAGGGTGTTGCATGCAAAATTTGCTCCAACCACTGTCCCCCTCCTGCAGAGCTGGGGTTTGTGTGGAGGGACACGCACAGGTACGGATTGTTCTTGCCTTTCAGAGCAGGTGGTGAAGGTGGTAGCTGGGGCGGGGGGGGGATTCCTGGAGGGCGGAGGGGTGGGCGCACGCGTCTGCCGCACATGCCTCCCCGTGCGTATGTTTGCATGTACGGGCAGAGCCGCTGAAGGGCGAACGA
>NW_010396002.1:8351-11633 GCF_000710305.1 Buceros rhinoceros silvestris
TGTGCGTTGGGGCTCCTGCCTGCCTGTGCAGGTGGGCGTCGAGGGGGCTTCGGGAGAAGTTTGCCACGTCAGGGAATTCACTCCGGGGGCTGGCGTCCACCCCCGCCATGCTCGCTGCCTTGTCTGCTTGGCACAGCGTTGTGTAACTTCCGATGCCCCCACCGGATCTCCTTCCATGGCAGAGTGGGATGATCACCCTGCCCTCCCTGCCCATGGCTGGGGAGGCATCCCCCTGGCCAAACACGGGGGAGGAGGGCAGCCCTAATGTCCCCCCTTCCTGGGGATGCCAGCGCCTTTCCTCCCCGCGGCAGAGGGACTGGCTGGACTAGGACTGCAGGAAAAAGCCCTTGGCAGCCAAAAAGTGGCGGAACAGTTTTCCTGGGGTTCCCCAATTTACACCCCTCAAATCAGGTATTTGCTCTGGGAGAGGTAGGGAGATGTGGGTCTCCTCCCCACAGGAAACCCACAAGGGACATCCGTGTGCTGCGCTGGCTCTCTGGATGTTGGGTCCTGTGAGACCTGAGCTGAGACCCAGCAACTCATCTCATGCAATGCTGGGCAATGGGGAGGGGAGGCGGTGAGGCCGGTGGGGCCCACTGTACCCAGTGCCCACAGACTGTTGGAGGCACCCAGGGGAAATGGGGCAGCTTTGCTCCCCTGGGAAGCAAAGGGATAGCCAGGGCAAGGGGGGATCTGCCTGACATTTTTGTGTCTCCACTGGCAGCCGCGTTGCCATGCCAGTATTGCCGTTACCATGCCAGTACAGCTGTTTCCATGCTGGTACTGCCGTTGCCAGGCTACACCGAGGGTGTTGGAAAAGGATGTCAGGTTGCTTTGAGGATGAGATGACGGGAGATGAAGCCAGGCTTGTGCTGAATCCAGGCTCTCAGTCCCACCGTACTGCCCACCCAGGGACCTGCTGGCTTGGAGGTGATGGAGCTGTTGCTGCCCGTGGGAACTGGTGTGATGGATGAAGGTCCCCAGGACTGGGTCCTGGCAGGTCACTGGTTTTGCAGCACTCCCCTGTCATTGCTTGGTGCACCCCTGGCATTGCTGGGTGCTCAGGGTGCTGGAGGGATGTCCTGACAGCAGCCTGGTATGTCCATGGCAGTGTTTTAGCAACTGGATTTATTAAGTCTTCAAATAAAGAAGCCAGGAATATTTGACAAGCCCTGTTGGACACACGGGCATGAAATTATTTTGGTTTGTAGCCCCTTCCTTAATTTAATTTCCTGCACCATCCTGGACTGTGGTCCTGCTCTTGTAGCCTGCAGATTTTCAACTGGTGGGGCTTATACCTGGCCTCATCCCCATTCCTTGCCTGTAACATTTCAATTCTGCACCGTCAAAGTGAGCCAGGAACCCCTGAGGGCACTCTGGGCCGCAAGTTTTGGAGGCTTCTTTTTTGGGTTAGAAATTATGCTCTTCTTGTAAATGTTCTCTAGGGCTGGTAGGTCTGGAAGGCATGCGGGTTCCTCAACTCCATTCCCCATGCGTGGAGCAGCCTGCGGGCTCCCACAGCTTCATGTGACAGCTGTTTTGGGATGTTTGTGCCCCAGTTATGTGGCAGAAGTCTTTGCAGAGTGAGGAGAAGAGTTGCAACTGGCAGGTGAGCAAGGCAGGGTGGCCCAGTTGCAGTATCAGCAAGAGTCACAGCTCTGTGTATTGACTTGCTCCTCTCCAACCTGCTCTCGGCACATAAAGCATGGGGTGACCCAGGGATTTAGATTTGGTACCTGAACGGCTTATGTGGTGGGTTCCCTTCCTTACCAGGAGAAGGGATTGATCCCAGAAGGTGCTGAGCCCCTGGATCTTGGCATCTCTTCCTTCTGCCTTTTATTTTTGTTGTGTGCTGGGTGCTTATGTGAGAGCACTGCTCTGCCATGCAGGGGCTTAGGAGAGATGCTGCACAGCGGGATCATTTTCCCACCTTTCTCTCTCTGCCATTAAAAATTCACCTTATGGGCACTGAGGCAAATTTTTGCAAGGCCAGTCCCCATCTGTCCCCTGGCAGCTGGCCTGGTGCAGCGTGCTGCAGCCCATCTGCAGGCATGGGGCTGTCCCCAGCGTGGGATCTGCATGGCCCGGAAACCAGCAGAAATAGCTCCTGCACGCAGCCCGCTGTCCAGCTGCCAGCGTGTAGTGGGAGGACAGGGACAGGGCTGTGCATGCCCGGGGACCTGCCCTGGGCAGGCAGCTGCTGGTTGTATTTTCATGCGTGGGGGATGCTGGCTGTCCTGCTGTGCTAATGGCAGTGTTCCAAGGCAGTGCCCGGCTGTGGGGTTGTGGCCAGGGCAGGACACTCCCTTGGCTCAAAGTATTTTCTCCCTAGAAGTGAGCTGCCTGCTCATAGTCCCCCACCTCTTGTGCTGTTTCTCCCCAGCCCGGTACTCGATGTCCCTTGGGGGAGAGGAGGAGTGCTGCCAGAGCATCCCACCCAGCCTCCACCTTCCCTCCACCCATCTCCTTCCAGCCCCCGTGCTCCAGCCTAAATAATTCCTCCTCTGCCTGGCGGTGTGCAGACTGCTCTCCTGTCCTTCCCTTAGTCATCATCGCTCAGCCGAGTGAGACAGATATAGTTGTGTGCAGCTCCTGGCAGATCAGTCACTCCAGCCCCCAGATCATTTTTGCTGCTGGGTCACGGGATGCCCCGTGCCAAACACGAGGTACCTCCCCCCATCATTGCTGCCATAGCCCCCAACTCCCAGCCTGGGGAGCAGGTGGTCTCACTGATGCAGGGTGGGTGGGCAGATGACCCAGACAGGGCTCTGTGTCCCCAGCTGCCTGCAGGCTGGGTGCCTGTGCCTGTGCCTGTGCCAAGCACTATGCTGGCTTTCTGGGCTGGCTTGGATCCAAATCCCTGCTTTCCAGGTACCCTGGCTGCCTTCTTCCTTCCCTGGCAGGCAGGCCCTGTGGGGCTCCCAGATGAGTTCTGGACTGATACCTCGGCTTCAATGTTCCCATCAGGTGCCATGGGGGTGTGGGGGAGCAGAGGGGACTGTGTGTGCTGGCTTCCAGGTCCAAGGGTTCATCCCATCAGAGTGGGGATGCTGGGGTGTGTGGCACGTGTGCAGTGCAAGAAGAGATGCTGGGGTGCACAGGGACATGGATGGCACTGTACCTCTGCTCACGGTGCTACCCAGAGAGACCATCAGCATCTGCTCTGTGGCCAGCCGCAGGACTCAGATTTGCACGTGAGAAGGCGGGTCTTGCCCCTCGCCATACCCGAAACCATTTCCCTTCCCCATCCCTGGAAACATTCCAGATCAGGTTGGAAGGGAC
>NW_010396002.1:11925-12858 GCF_000710305.1 Buceros rhinoceros silvestris
TGGGTGCCAGCGGGGTGCAGGGGACATGAGAGCCCAGTGCTGGGGTCCCGTCCCCGGTGCCACCTCCCAGTCCTAAGGGAGGAAGGCAAGGCCAGGGCAATAGGCTCAGGGAGGTGCAGAGGGAGGCACCCAAGGACTTGTGGTGCTAGTGCATTGCTCCTGCATGGCCTTGCACTGAGGCAGGAGAGGACCCGGACACCCTGCCTGGGTGCTGTGTGGGTTGTCAGAATGAGTCACAGCAAAGCTGCTGCAGGGAGCAAGATGCTTTCCACCCCCTGCACCACGCCGTGCCCCTCCTCATCCCAGGCCCGCCTCGGCACCCCTTGCACCACGCAGGCACCCTGAGTCCCCGTGTGCAGCTGTGCTGCGGGGAGGGAAGCGGGAGTGAGTGTTTTGGGAACAGGAGGCAGTGTCTGGCAGCCTTGTGCTGTGTCAGGGCCATGGAGCCAGCAGTGTGGGGGTGGCGGGAGCCGGCGGCATGGTGTGAAGGCGGGAAGCCTGCACATCCCCCAGCGTGGACTTCTGTGGGTGGCCAAGGCCATGTGCATTTTGCTGGGAGAGGAGCACACTACCTCCGTGCTGGGGTGCCTGTGGGGTTCTGTTCTGTGGAGGCAGCTCATCCTGCTGATCCTGACAGTGGGCCAGGGGAGGTACTGAGGAAGGGACCCTATTTCCCCTCTCAGGTTTCTTTCCGTTCCGTTCAGGCTGCCCTGTGGACCCAGGCAACATGTGGCTGGTCCCAGCAGGTGCTGGTGGGCACTGCTGTCCCTACCCATGTCACCATGCCCAGTGCCTGGCTGCGTTTCCATCACTTGAGCATCCTTCCCAGCCCTGCAGCAGTGCTTTGTGTGGACAGACCCTGTGGCTGTGTGGAGGTGTGGTGGTACAGTCCCCCCTGCCACTCAAAGCCCACTTAAACTTGACTCCTCTCCC
>NW_010396003.1:0-453 GCF_000710305.1 Buceros rhinoceros silvestris
CGGCGATGCATCGGGGACGGCCGCCCGGTTTCCAGGTCGGGGGGAGGGAGGAAAAAAAGAGCTGGCAGGCAGTGGGCGAGACCCAGCCAGATTTTGACCTCAGGCACCCAGTTCTGATGCCCAAACTGAGAACAAGTCTAGCCACTTTTCCCGTGCCAGAGAAGAAGGAGGGAGAAAGCAGAAATTAAAAATAAGAAAGACTGGACCCAGGTGTTTTAAATATCCAGCTCCAGTAAGTGGAACCAAGGTGGAAGTCTACCATCTAAAAAAGCCTAACCAGACTGGACATCCTGCACCAGCCCTTGGTCTGGAGCATCTCCCCAGTCTCCACGTTTCCTGGTGAAATGGCCGTTTGCATTGTGGTTGTCTGGAGCACACAGTTTAAGGGCTAGGAGAGAAGAGATCGCCTTCCCGATGGGACTGTGTGCCGATGATAAGGAGATACTACAACGT
>NW_010396003.1:528-6000 GCF_000710305.1 Buceros rhinoceros silvestris
GCACACAGTTTAAGGGCTAGGAGAGAAGCGATCGCCTTCCCGTTGGGACTGTGTGCCGATGATAAGGTGCTGCTCAAACGTCAGGGTGTGCTTGGGTGTGGAATTGCTGCTGTGGTTTGTTGGACGTGGCTGGACTTATGCTCCGTTTGATGACTGACTGACTCTCCATTTGAAGATCTTGATCAGGTGTAGGGTCTTCAGTGCAAGAAGTGGAGGATCTGGCGGGTTTTGTGCAGACAGCTTTTATGTTGTCACGGCCTTTCAAAGTCTCTAACAAAGGTCATAGTTAAAGGATGACATTGTTCTATTAGGACTTTGTTTTGCTGAATGGGAGGCAGACCTCCTTTCACGTGAATAGCACTTACACTCCTGCGTGGCTATAAATTATTGGAAGTACATGATGATTCTAACAGCATCATTGACCTTTTCTCCACCATTCTGCAGTATCTGTCATATTACTTTGCAACTTTAAGGATATTGCGTGTCAGCTGTATTGCTGTTGTGACTCCAGTGTAGCCAGTGGGAGTTCGGTGAAGAACAACTTCGACCCATTGAAGTTAGTGATAAAATTTTGTATTAGTAACTTCTGGGCTGCGTAGAGGATCTTTGCCTGGTCTTGTCTAAGTTTTCTTCAGATGTTTGGGTTAGTTCTGGAAAGAAATTAAACTAGTACCTCATCACTAAAATGCTGCCTTTTAATGATCCTCGTGTTGCTGTAAGACACCGACGTTTGGCAGTTGGGCTGTGCACTGAGTACTACTGCGTGGCACGAGTGACACTGCTGAAGTAGTAACCTGGCACAGAGGTGTTCTGTGAGAGAGCAGACTTACAACCTGGTGTGCAGACAATTTTAGTCCCAGTGACTGTGCAGGCATTTGCATGGGTGAATGTGAATTGTTAGTATGGTGGTTCCCAGCCTCTGAACCACTTCCTTTCCCTGTTACTCCATTTGAACTACTTTTGCTTGTCATTGTGTAATGTGGAAGAATTATATCCACCAGAACAGGTAAGTGGAAGTATGGCTGTTCATTCTGTACCGTGTGAGGTGTTTGGGATATGACCTTCTCAGCTGGTCATGGTGTAAAATGTTAGATGTCAGACATGTGGGGAAATCTATGTACAGGGCTTCGATTATGAATCCATCCACATTTTGCATTCCTCTGTGAAGTTCTCCATGACAGAGGCCAGAAGAAATGTCTAGAAAGCTGAAGAGTTCCTATGTCTAGTAAGTGGCAAGTGTGTAGATGGTAGTAGCTTCATTTTTAAAACAAGTCAGCTTTGCCTCCCCGCTCCTTCCAGTCCCAGAAGATAAACTGCATCAAAGGGACTCACCAGAAAGAAGTTCTTATAGCTGTGATGTCCCACACCAGTCAGCGCGTGAGATGAAGTGCTTTGTGTCTTCAGAGCTGACTCCTCCGTTCTTGCTTGGATACCTCATTCTTTTCTGTCCTGAACAAGTGAAACAATATGTGGATGGCAGGAAACCACTAAACAGTTCCAGGACTTTAGCTTGAAATACTTTGGGATTAGTGGTGTAAATAAATAATTTGGAGCTTATGGTGGCATTCCAAAGGTACATACTACTCTGCCAATTCCCCTTTGCCTCCATTGGTAAGATTTGAGTCCTTCAAGTATTCTTACTGAACTTCAGCACGAGACAATAATTACCTCTGCAACTGGGAGTATTTAATACTGGCTGCAAAATTATCTTTGTTGAAGCCAATCATGATCTGGGAGCCATGATAAAGCACATTAACAAGGACAGTCTGTGTTACCTGAACTAACGTCTCATATTTTGGTGGCGCTCTAGAAACTTAATTATAAAATTTTAATTTTTGGAACTAGATGTTCATATTTATCAGTTCATTTTCTACTGTCGTGTTATTTTCAAAGGCTTTTCAACCTTTTAAACTTAAAGATAATAATTAATATCTTTCTATTGAAGTGTAATAACATCACAGACAAAATAACCTCAGCGTTTGGTTAACTAGGTGCCTTTTTCTAGTTAGAAATGGCTTCTGATCAGCTGAAACGCCTCCTGTTATATCTCCTGTAGGACTGTGAAGCAGGTACCAATTTATTCTAGAAGCAAAAGCACACCCGTTGGAATTCTGTGTTTACTGGTAGTCAGTTCTAGATCTGTGTATGGGAACCAAGACACTTGACATCAAAAGAGGGTTACTTCTGTTATATGATAGAAGGTGGGAGTTAGTTTAGAAGTTTTAAGTAAATATCTGTCTTGTCTTTTAACAGTAAGGAATGCTGTATGTATTTTAGTGTGATTCTCAGGCTATATAGAATACTAGTTTGGCTTCGCTTTGATGTACTTAGGACTTCAAGCTCTTCTGAGTGAGTGAAAGAGTCATGGAATATTTCCTTTTTTTCTCGTAAGAGGTAACCTATTAAAGAACTCTTTGCATATTCCTTATAGATGACAAACTGAAAATAAGGGACTCGACAGAAGGTTATTCCTGGTGGCCTTCAGTAAAGGCAGCTCTGTTTTGCTTCATCATTCAAATACACTGTTGGATGTGTCTATAGGAAATCCTTGTTAATTTTTGTAACAAACAGAAAGGGTAATGTATTTACTCTTAAATATGAAGTTTGTTGATTCTCATTAAATTTTGTTAGTAATGTGAAGAAATATTTTGGTTTTTCCATGTACCATGTAGTTCTCACGTTACCTGAACCCAAACAGTTCTCTTGCAAAGGCTCTGGTGTTAACAGTATGTGAGGTGGCTTTAGAGGGGAACAGGATTCAATGCGATCACTGCACCGAACTTTATTCCTCCTAGCACAGAGCATCCTGTTCACTGCAGTAAAATTCCACTTTATTGATGAATATATGAATCATTTATCAGTATCATAGAGATGCTCATGAAGCTGACTTTGATGCTTTTCTCCTTTTTTATTTAAAATTTTGGGTTTTTATATACAATGAACACAATTAGACATTCAGGGATGATGATGTTGTATTTAACATCGTGTCAGATTATGTTACACCACCTGAGGTAAGTGACCTACAGATTCTAGCTAAATCTCTGAAGGGGACTGGCACGTGCATTTCTGGTTCACAATAATAAAACCAGTCTTTAAAACTGAGCTGGTTTTGCATTAAAGTGTTTCTCTTTGTGGAAAAGCGATGTTTTGAAAAATGCCACCTTCTCCCTGAAATGATACCCTGGCGGTGGATAGAAGGCTTGTCCACCACGGTGACAGGTTTCAGTTAAATCTTCGGCTGTTTATGCAGCTGTGTAAGAATGAGCTGCAGTTTATTTTAGCTCACGTGATCCACCAGAAAGATAATGTATTTCCAGATGGGTTACAACATCTCCCATGTATACCTGCAGTCAGGTACCAGCTAAGTCAAAACTTGAAGACAATAATGGCACTGTTTGGCCTGCTGAGTCTTTATTACGTGTGGAGACATGCAAATCAGAGAGAGCACGGCTGAACTTTAGATACTAGATTTGGTTTGCAGGTGCAGAGTTTAGAAAATAACTCTTGTTGTACAAAGGGAGGAAATGCAAGTTTTTGAGTATTGTGGCTTTCCATTTTGCATCTTGTTCAATGGAGACACTTCTTAGGAGAGATATTCTTAATCCTGCTTATTGAACTGGAAAGCAGAAATCTTTGTGAAGTACTTCACACGTCTATCTTCTAAGACAGAGGTGACTTGCAAGGAGATGGTATATTTAAGTAAATGTTATTATTTCTCAACTTAAATCAACCCCTGTGTTGATACAATAGTTCCATGGCGAAGGAACAAGACTGATTTCACGAGCAGAAAACAGTGAAGTAGAATCTGGGGAATATAGGGCTGAGTTAAGCACGTACTGCTGTAGAACGGCAAGGGCTGGGTGCAATGCCAGCTTCAGTAATACGGAACTTGTTCCCACCAGCTAAGCATCTGGGCACCCATAAGTAACACCTTTTTTTTTTTTTATATATATGTATAAGACGACAGCTTTCCTCAAAATCAGGTAGCCTGTGAGCAGTATTACCCTGAGTTGGTAGAAATCTAGAATTGCTTCCTGGTGAAAGTTTTCAGGACTCTATTCCAAATTAGGTGTGATTTGCAGTGCAGACAGTATTCTTCAGTCCTAAAGTGGACAATCATCTGCACAACAGATTAAACTCAGGTATAAAGCCACTAACAAAGAGTTAACCTGAGGTCCCTTCTGCCCAGATCTTGTAGTACCCTAAATTAAAGATACTGAGTGCATTTCAAAAGCATAACTGGATGATAACTCTGGCAATATTCATTATCTTTCTAAGAAGTCCCAGTGCCGGCCACGTATGGAACATTACAGTGCACATAATGACTGTCTTGTTCACCTACGTCACGCTGTTACCATGATTCCAACTTCCTCATTACTCGTGAACTGCCTGGCATGTTTGGGGAGACTGAAACCAATTGATTTCTGATGCGTGTTACGGCTTTGTTCCAATCTTGATGTAGCGTTTTATCTGAATTGAGTGTACTTTATCTCGAGATACATCTCATAAACTTACTCCTGCTTGGAAGGGCTACTGAAAATACACCCTGTATCACTCTCTAAAGCCTAAACACATGCAGTGAAGACTTTCCCAGAACCAAAGAGACTGACCGGGACGTGCTTCCCTTCATTGTCCAGGTTCAGTGTTCAGACCTATCCAGAGATGAAAATGACATAAATTTTTGTAATGCTGTCTGCATGACAGATACAGTGCTTTACTTTGGGTTGGTCTTTGATTCAAAATTAAAATCCAGCAACAAACTCACTGTGTAGTAATTGCTTCTGAAAGCTAAAATATTTAGAGAGAGACAGTCCAAATAATGACAAAATTTAGATGTGGTCTAATATTGAAATAAATCAGCTAATTTTTTTTTAAATCAATGGTGTAATTGTGATGGCCAGCTATGCTGTAAATAGCATTTCTTTGTTCATTCATTTGACTTTTAGCAGTATTACAGTTTCTCGGCTCTGTACATTTTCATCAGTGCAATCCTTTTTTGTTGTCCTTACCCATATAGTTTTCAGGCAATTTCTGTAGCATCCTAACACTGGCAAAAAAGATTAATTAAATAGTTAACTGTTCCTTGTGTTTAAACTACTAGAACAATATAATATACCAAACAATTTGAAGTGAAGTATTTGCTGTGTAGGGCAGTAGTAGTGGGTTATATGATTGTTGGCTGCTTTACAGTCATGTAAATAAGAATATTCTGGTTTTTGCAAAAAGGAAAATCATCTTTTGGCCTGTTGAATCACAACATCACACCCTTTGTTTATTGTCAAAACTTCAGACTGGTACTAGTGCAAAGCTGAAGGGAAATACCCTTCAATCTGTTTTCTTCTATTACACAGGGAAAATGTAGGTTCCAGTACTATTTCAATAGTGTCTCATTATCAGTCATAATATAAAATACTGTTGCAAATGTGTTAGGTCTCTCAAAACTTTCACAATAAGTTGACTGATCTGTGTAGG
>NW_010396003.1:6089-9373 GCF_000710305.1 Buceros rhinoceros silvestris
GTAGGGAAAAAAAAATCTTGTTTTGTCTTACCAGAGAGGGGGAAATAGGTTGAGTCTCGCAGAACTGTGAATGGTAGCGGCGTGATTGGAAGACTACAACAAAACTCTAAAGCAAAACCAGTACTGAAAACCTCTGCCCGAAACACTTTTCTTTGAAAATACAGTTGCCCCACTTGGGCTTTGCTAGATTTCTCACAGACCACCCCCAACCCATTCTTTCAGAGGGGCAAAACAGGAACAGTGAGCATATTTTCTTCTATAGGGCACTTTGTTGCATTTATTTAGATTTGGTAGGGTTGATCTGAAATGATCTTATGAGAATGTAGTCGCTTACATGTGCTCAGCATCCAGTGGATTAAGAAGGGATACAAGGGACTACGCACCGCTAATTCTGAGGGAGCTCCACTGCAAGCAAATTAGTAGCACCTGTAAAAATAAATAGGATCACAAGATATATGTGAACATGTCTTGGTTTGGAGAAGAGTTAACATGAATTTTTAGAGGAAGGTTGCATCTCGCAGAACTCTTCGTCAGCATGTGGATAAGAATGGCTCTGGCTGGTGTGAGTGGATTTTCAAAAACACTTCCTGGTGAGTTCCCACAGGAGCAGCCACTACAGAAACTAAGCTGTCCTCCAGAGGGTTGGTCATCAGGAAGCAGCACTGAAGGACAATTATGGTAGAGTGTCCAAACATCACTACTGGGACCTGTGTTGTACAACAGAATCATCAATTATTTGAAAAGAATCGCATTTACTGCTGATAATGTATAGATTATTATTAGCATTGTCAAGAGGAAGGTTGACAGCGAAGAGCTGGATGAGAGCAGCTGAAATACATGGTTTATAAATGCAAGTGAATGATCAAAGGAAAGATAATCCTGACTATACATGCATAACAATGAGCCCTGAAGAAGCTGTTACTATTCCAGAGAGATGTAGGAATCATTGTGGAAAGTTTTTGGGTGTGTCTCCACCAGTATTTAGATGTGGATCAGGTGTGAGCTTTAGAAGTGAACCTCCCTGTGGTCCCCACGTACCAAACCTCTGCTAGCATCATAGAACTGTTTTGGAGACCAGTGACCACCCTCCCTTCAGATGAAACTAAACCAGAAAATGTGTTCCAGCTCCTAATGGGTCTCCAGTCCATGGGATCAGGCTGTTGTTTATCAGAGGTAGACCTCAGGCAAAGGGAATTCTGGGTGTTACTAGAAAAGTAGTTGAAAATGAAACGGAAAACAATCTCCGTCATGTCACTGGGTGACAATACCATTGTGCTTCCACACCTGCAGCACTGTACCCACTTCAGGAAGAACACAGAACTAGAATTGATGCAAAGAGGCCAACAGGGCCATACCTTGCATGGTGTGGAATGACTCTTGGTGAAAAGACACCTTACGACACCTTTCTGGCTGACAGGAGGAGTGCTGGAGGAAGATGAGAATGGTATGGAAAAGGCAAATGGGGGATGATCAGTTAATTCAGTGACCGGTACTGTTTCTCACTGCACAAGAAAAGGCACGTGACAGATGAATTGATTAGGCAAATGACTGAGACAGAGGAAGTACTTCTTCACAGCACTGAAATCTTGGAACTCATTGGCCTGGCAGGTTGTGGAAGTCAGAACTGTAAATTCTTTCAAAGAATGGAAAAGCAGCTTCTTGAAGGATAGTTCCCTTTATACCTTTAGTACAAAAAAATCTTTAAACTGCTAATCAGCTGGAGCATGGAGGGGAGAGCAAGGGCAGCACTTACTCTACAGCTGCTGCTTCCCAAGCATCCAGTACTAACTTCTATTAGAATATACAACGCGTTGAGCTCAATGGGCCTTTAGTCTGACCTCGTATGGCAGTTCTTGGGTTTGTACTTACTACAGTCATTAAACAAACATAGGTATTGACTACAACGTTGATAAGGTCTGCAGAGATCACAAATGTACTTGCCTAACAAGCTGTATTCTAATTGCCAATCACTGTCAATTAGTATCCTTGTGAACCAAAGGACGAATCAGAACAGCGGCTTCTGTTTCTGACACACAAAAAGTCAGTTTCTGATTTAGAGACCTCTCAGTCTAGACTTCTAACAATGTGCAACAGGTAGTAGAAGCAAACAAAAGAGCAGAAGAGAGGAGGTGATGAAGTAACATTGAATCAAACACGCATAATAAAAATGTTGTTTTGGCTTAGTGCCGTGGCTCTGGTTAATAACTGGCGTAAAAGGGATAGAGATGAACTAGAAAACTTTGAGTAAATGCGCGGAGTGAGGCAAATGGTAGGCTTGGTAGTATTAGAACGTTCTATTAATGTTATGAAATAGAAATTTCTAATGAACGCAGTCAGCTTTCTCCTACTCTCCAGCGTCTAAAATCTCTACGTTTCAGCGTCTAAAAGGCTTTACCCACAACTCTTTGGTATTTACATTTTTGGATGGTCTTCCCAGGTTTCCTTCATGCTGTAGAGGGTGGTTAATACACATTTATCAGTCTTTAAAGGCTTTGCCTGAACATACATTAAAAAGCCACTGACTTTTAACAAACCCGTCAAGTTACTACTGTGTTGGTTTTTTTTTTTTTTTCAGAAACAGTGATTAATAATAGACTGAAATATCAACAGTTTAATTTCTAACTGACCAGCTCAACTTGTCAAATTCTTTCACACATACAAAATAAAGTGTGACATTACATTTTTTTTTTTAAAGACTACTTTGTACAGTTTGTTTGGCTGTGCTAATGGACTTCCCTTTAAATGTTATGCATTTGAAATTTGCTCTGATAGTATTTTTGAAACCATTAAATCATTTCCCTTTTTGGAGAAGACTTTTAAAAAACATAAAATCGCCATATTGCATTAATACACCTGATGAATGTGTCCTTCAGAATCTTTTTGCAATAGGTTTAAGCTGGTTTAGCACAGGAAATCTGGCAGGAACGGTGCTGGGGAGTTCCTGCCGAGCACACTTCACATGGAAATGCACAGTAGTGCTTACTGGGCTCGTCGGGATTCTGAGACTCCCAGACTGCAAAGATGTTGATCACAAATTTTTCTGGTGGTTAATGGAAGGAAGGAATAACGGAGTCCATTGCAAATGTGAATGCCTGAGTTTGGCATCACGCACATGAGAAGACCGTCTTTGATGAGGAGTTATTGGACTTACCTCTGCCTAAGCAGAGGTAGGACACAACAGTATAGCTTCAAATTAAATAGGAGTATGACTCAAGGATCAAAAGCCATACAGGAAGGAGGATCTGGAGACTTTCTGGATCCCAAATTAAGTAGTAGGAATTGTA
>NW_010396003.1:9448-34072 GCF_000710305.1 Buceros rhinoceros silvestris
GGAAAACTACATTTGTGTACTGAAATGCCTTCTCATGACTCCAGGGGAAATAACCTGAAAGTTCTTGTAGGAATGAATGCTGACTGATGAGGGGCAATTCAAACTCTACTGCAGTAAATGGAAGCAAGACTGTAGTAGAGGCTTGAGTGCACAAACTCAGGCTTTTCACAATCCAAAAATGGGAAAAGTTGTAAAGCACCTTCCACTCTTGTGTAATTAAACATTACCACTAGTTCGTAATTTTCTTCTGTGCTGTAGATGTACTGTGTCAGAAAAGGAGATGGTAGAGATAATGAGGAACTTGACAATGTTTTCTCCAAGGAGTCACTATCATATACCTATTATAATACACTGTATGCTGCAGATTAATGCATAATAGTATACGGTGTTCGTATAGTCAGCAAAATACACCAGAGTTTGGAAACAGTGATAAAAGTGAAAGGAAGCTGAAAGAAGCAGTAGATTCAGCTTCGGCTCTTTGGCAGCAGAAGAGCTGAATTTTAGTTATTTATTTGTTTATTAATTTTTACGGTGGAAATGCAAAATGACTGCTTTTCTGACTAAATATATAAAAACAATGTGTGAGACGGGCAATTAAAAAACAGACAATTCAGGCTGCAAAACTTAGTAACACTGAACGTTCCTGTTACTTACTTTTATGTCCTGGTAATGTCTATGTACAACAGAAGCCCTAATTGTCTGTGCACTGATGAGATGCAAAAGATGCAGCAGAAACACTGGCGAAAACTGTGTTTGCTAATGTATTTTTACGTATACCAGGGAAATGGTGACTCTTTTACACCCACAGAAACACTCAGGTTAATAAAATAAAAAGGGTGGCCCTTGGCCAGCTTTGATGGCCTTCTCACTCCTGCATTTTATTTGCCTCTTGGTGTCAAGAACAGCAGTCATCAATTAACTGGGAATCATGGGTCTCAGAGCAAAATCGTTTGGCATCACAGGGCTGAGTAGTGCCTTCAGAGCCCCGGTGATTGGGATCAGCTCCTTCCTCTGACCTGCCTCTGGCTGAGGACCTGCGGTACTGTGTTAGTACTTTTAGAGAAGTTGAAATGCAAGTACACCCTCTGACTACGTGGTGGGCAGGTGCCCTGTGGGACCTGACGGCAGCTGAGGAGTATCAGTACTTTGCTCCTCCAGGGTCCTCACTCAGCAAAGACCGTTTAGACACCACTGAAAGGAGGTGCATTGACCACCCTCCTGCCATCTTCCTGCTGCATTCCAACCAGACACGAGTGACTTCCAGTGCCTTTCCCATGCACTGGAATCAGGTGACAGATTAAAGTGGGAGTGCCAAGGTGGCCTTGTCGTCTCTCCTTGATGACTAAGGCGCATGCAAACAGGATGTTTTATGGCATTTATCAAAGTGAATCAAGATTATAAAAATTCCAAGCTCCAAGGAAGACACCGTATTTTTTTTTATATACTCATCAGAAGCTTTGGATTATTATTCTCATCAATCTTTTGTTGCATTGATAGAATGTACTTTCATTGAAGAACAGCATGGCTCAACACATGGACTGCCTGATGTAGTTCATAATTTTGTGTGAACTGTTGTTCCTGCTGCCTCAGAAAGCTTCAAGGAGTTGCTAGAAGAATTGATGGACGGCTACTGTTTCTCCCAGTTGCGTAACAAGTCCTCTAGCTTTGTCATGAGCACCACAAAGGATGCCGGATCTTTGTCCTGCATTGTTTGACCATCCTACGCTTTGGCTTTCTGACATGACATTGCTAATAGTATTTCTGGAGAGTGCCAGCAATACCACATTTCTCCCTCTTAGAAGTGGTATCAAGTATTGCAGTGTGTGCATGATTACCACTTACTGACAAGCTGCTGTGGGCTGTGATTTGAATTGTTCTGCAACTCTGCTGCTATTATTTTTTGTGCTTTATCCACTCACATCAAACACCACTGACAACCTGCTGTGTTTAGAAGACAAAGGCAGGTCTCCTTTCAACGTGAACTGGACCTTCTGTGTGTACCATGAATGATGCTTTCCCCCCCCCCCCCCGCTATTAACTGCTGTTTTTGTAGCCTATTTAATATACAGCGAAAAAAGTCTCTTCTTGCTGATCAGTTAAGACGTGTAGAGTACGCCTTTGTTTTGGATGTCCAGTCTGCATTGCTGTTACATCTTAGAGTATACACCCCTTGGTTTTCTACAGCTCGTTTCAAGATACATGTCCAAAGTATAGTTCACAAACCAAGGACAACATTCTTTAATGCTGTTTTATCCCCAAGCCACAGACAGAATTCCTTGGGCAACTGCAATAATTTATGTCTTAACACTGCTGTAAAATTTCTAGATTCCCTTATTAATTCTAAGTTTCTGTGCAGCTCAGAACAGCTCTAACAGAATTTTCCCCAAATGTCTGTCTTAGTTCATGTCCAGCTGCTGCTGCTCCTGTTTCCACAAAAGGCAGCCATTCCAAGATCACAAGCATCTCTGGTAACCGAAAGCTGCAGCCTAATGGCAGTTGATCTTTCAAAGTGCAGGGTTATGCATCGAGGATGTTGTTTAGTACTGAGAATTACAAAGGTATGTTTTGGATGTGTATTTAAATGCATACAGGCATCGAGGGGAAATCTGGGGATTGCCTACAGATATTTAGTATTTGATACATCATTTATTCAAGATTCAGAAAGTACTTGAGTAGTGAAGCCTCAGGGTTAGCAGAGGAACTGCGTGATAAGCCTTAGATCTCACTGAAGAACTGATAGCAAGACCTACCTTTTCATTCCCCCTCTGATTATACCATAGTGTGGTAGGGCTTTGCGGTGACACACACTTAACTGGGGGAGGCAGGACGAACCGAGGCAGTTTTACAGTCAGTTTTGTTGTTTTTAATTTTGAAGTGACTAGTCTTTAGCTTTGTTTCTGAGAAGGTTACTTGAACCTCTGACTCAAACAGAGACCTGTCTGAATGGGGTAAACCAGTAGCTGCAGCTCTTCTGGGACAGAAACTGCAGACTGTTAGGAACACGTTCCCCTTTGCAAACATGGTGGCAGCTGCTTTCGATCTGTGGCTTCTCGCTGTTGTGTAAGGGAATCGCACTCTCGAGTTTCAAGAGCCACAACAGAGATGAAGTAAAGCTGTGACTCATTTGGGTCTGGGTGTTACTTTAATGAGCTTAATAAATCCTATATAGGACTGGGAGTTTCTTTGGAGTTCTCAGTCCTGCAAAACAGTGTGCTCAGTCTGACCTTTGAGCCTTGTACACTCTGAAAAACTGCACCAGTTCTACGCTGCACCCATTTCAGCAACATCAGCAGACCTAGTGTAAGTAGCTCACCCGCTTTAGCAGCTGTTTGCAGCATCAAGTTGATCAGATGTCTCTGAACGGAGCTGAAATGAAATTGTACTGCAAATGACTGCCCCAGGTCACCATGTTCACAAAGTCCAGGAGGTCCATACTCAGGTAGAAACAAACTGATGTGCTTTGTGAAAGAAGTGCCCTACATTTTTGTTAACCAAACTCATCACATGGTTAAAGCTGAAACGCTCATGAATGTTAATATTGTTCTTGTAAAACATGAATGGTAAGGATTTATTTCATGTGCAGTATGCACACTGACCTTCAAAGGGCAAAATTCATTGCAGCACCATTTATCTCACTTTTAGCAAAGCAGGATGGAAGATCTCCTACGTTATTAATTCTACAGTTGTGGCTATCAACTCCTCATCACAGTCAGCCGTGTCATATAATCACTGTCATCAAAAGAAAAGGGTATGTGGATCAGACCATCATACAACAAGCAGGGTTGTCACCCTCTCAAAGTTAAAGGTTGCTTCTGGAAAGGATTTCTAACACGTATCTCCCATAGTGGTTAGGACTGAAAACGCACTGAGGGAAAGACAAGCAAATTCTTAGGCTTCCTCTGCAGAAAAAACATGCACCATGGAAACCTAAAAATGACTCAGGGTGATGAACTGGTATGATTTTACAAGAAAAGTACTATCACACCTATCTTCTGGCTACAGTACAGTTTTATTAATGGACATGTACTGTAAATTTTATAATCCTGGTCAGTCTACTTTGGAACGCTCAAAACCTAAAAAATTCCTTTTATAAAACTATTCCGGTGTGCTTTAATACCAAAATTGGAGAAATCTGGTAGACATACCAAGAAAATTAAAAGCCCTAGGGCTAAATATTTTTATAAAAGTCATTTAGAAACCAGAACTTCAACTGACCAAGTTGACCTGTTCATTACAGTGCCGGAGAGGTTTGGTTGTGCGTAGCTCTGAGCAGAGCACTGTTTAAATAACACGGCAGACTCTGCCAGTGGTGTAATGCTTTGCGACTTCTCCTAGACGTAATCTGTAGCTTTTGACGCAGAAGATTAGGGAAATGTCTGATATGCCAGCTTCTGCTGGCACTTACAGGAACATAATTTCTGTATATTAAAAATGTTGATGCTATCCTATCGTTCACTAAAACTATGTTTTCCTTCCCATTTAATGAAGCCTTTTGGAAAGGTTTTCAGGTATCTCAAGCATACCTGAGGGTCTGGCCCTTAAGGAAAATATTCACAGCTTTCCAGAATGCTCATGGTGCAAAAGATTGCGGCTCTCTTTCAGGAAAGTGAAGGCAGCCTAGAACACGACAGCATTGCTGTACCTTTTCCAGTGGTACATACGTTGGTGGCTGTTTGTTTTTGTGATTGTGTAGCTCAAGAAAGTGGTAAATCTCCGTGGATAAGGCAGTCACTTTCTTCAGCAGCAGGGACATATAATTTAGGCAATATGGACACTGATGTCAAGATCACCCCTAATCCCAAACTGCTTGTTCTACTCCAAGACATTTCCTCTGTGCTCAGCCCTTTTCTGTGCTTTTCCATCCCGTCCCATCTCATCGCATCCCTTTGTGCTGCTGGTGGAATGTCTCTGGATGTTGCCAGCCTTGGCCTGGGGAAGTCATCCAGGAGCCCTGCAAGCCCCGCTGCCCATCTCTGGCTCTCTGGCACCCCACCACATCCCTCTGCTGCCTCCATGCATAGGAGAGCCTGGAAAGTAAGACAGCTTGTCCCCAGCTGAGTCCATGGAAAACGTGGCTTCAAAAATAATCTCAGTATGTTCAGCTTTCATGTAGGCTACAAAAGTATTAGAAAGACAGGACAGGGTAGCTTATGTATTTTCATCAGTGAATGAAAATCTCATTCGTACTTGGCTGCCCTGGGCCAGTGACTTCATGTACCACTAATGCAAACGTCTGACTGAATTTACCCCATGGAGTTCCCTGAAATGCAGAACTGGGTTATTTTAGGGTTTGAAATTGATACACTACTCATGGATTTCATTTGAGAAAATCATGTCATTTTTGGTTTGCTGTCTGCTCTAAAGTGACAGCAGTTCTTTTACATACCCCAGCAGTCTCAACGCACTGTTTAGTAAGTTTGAGGTTGAGAAGAAAATGCTGTTATTTCTTCATTTCCTACAAGACAGTTTATGGTGAATCACTTGTGCCTAGTGAATAGTTTCTCAGGTCAGCAAAACCAACTCCTTTCTTATTTTCAGGCACATGTATCTAAAGGATACTGATCCTCTGGATAAAAAGTATTGAATATACTTTACTATGGTAAAAAAACCCCATACCAGCTAGTAAACTCGAAGTATTTAAACTCTTTCTTTGATTAGTGCTTTATATACCTGCTTTCAGAACATCCTAAGGTCTTCTGTTTCAGTTTGTTTAATTACTATGTTTGAATTCATAGTATGTAGTTTTAAAACATCCAAACACTGAAAATGTAATTTTTTAAAGGTAGATCATGAAAGTTTTACAGCATGTGTAACTTTCATATATTACTTCTTTTTAAGGTTTTGCACTTACGTAGCATTATGACTCTAAATAAATCCAAATAAATATTTAGCACTTGGAGTTTTTCACAGACAAACGAGGACATTGTTGTCCTGATTCAGGAAGGGTACAGCTTTATGCGGATGTAAAGCAGTTTGTAGGCAGATGTGGGTAATTATATAGCTGTATGCCACGATCCAGTATAGCGCAGGGGAAAACTGTTCTCTTTGTCCGTATGACTGAACACATGGGTACAGATTTAGGACAATAAGTAGTAAACTTTGTGCATAGCAGGAGTAAAACTGGGGCACAGAATGAACACTGCCCTTCTTTCTTGCATTTAATTTTTTTCCTTTTTCTTTATTCAAAATGGTGCCATCTTTAAGAGATGCATGATTTTTCTAAGCAATACAATAAATATGTGACTTACATTGATCTGGTGAATGCAGTTATTGTAGTCCTGCACTTCATAAAAATGTTCTCTCTCGAAATTGTACAAAATAACGTGAATTCAAACTTCAAACACAAGTCATGAACCTGACACTCATCATGACATTTTAGGAGTATGGCTTCTGAAACAGCTACAAAATTTTAGACAGAGCCATCACATTAGCACCCAAATTTTACAAAATGTAAAGAAACATGGAGACCATCTGTTCAGTTAGCTGCAAAGCACGTTGCAGGATTTAAGGTTTGGAAAATGAAATTAGCTAAGAGATATAAAAGGTGCCAGTGGCAGGGAGTTTACCTTTCATAAATTAGAAGAGAGATGCACTTTCTAACATGAAGGTTATGGCATTTTATTTATAGCACTTTGAAAGACTCACTGGCAGCAATGGTGTTTTCTGTGAATCATTTCAAATTTTCTAATAGATCTTGTTTAACTAAATCGGAATTTGGGACCTGGTGCGGAGCTGCTGAATGCAACGCGTTCCTGTGTAACTCAAGACAGCCTAGATGGATCTGATTGTCCCTCCTGGCCTTCGAATCTGTGGGCCCATAAGTAGTGTCACAACAGGTAACTAATCAAGTCTGGGCCTTTGTACCGGAAAGGAACATCACTTCCTCTTAGATGGAAGTGGCATTGGTGCTTCTTCAGTGCCATGGTATATAAAACTTATTCTAGATCTGTGTTTAGGATTTTTTTCCAAAATGTTATCGAGACACTACCTCCCCAGAAGTTCTATAACCACAGACTAATCATCTGTCAAAAAAAAGAAAGCTTTGGTCACATTGAAAAAAAATGTGCGCTCTCGTATGCCATACCCTCTGGAAGGTCGCTGTGGCTCTAATAGTCCTGTGTTCCTCATTTTCAGACTATGCTACACTATAAACACCTGCAATGCTAGAAAGCTCAAGCGCAATCATGCAGATTCTCTTTCACCATTATTACTAGAACATCTGATGAACAGGACACTGTTAGCCTTTTATTTAAACAGTGGTTAAACCCCCACAGTTTTAAGAAAGGTGCGTAAGTGTGAATAAACTGTAAAGTGCGTGTCCCTCTCATCTAGCAGAAATTTTCAGCACTTTACACAGTAACAAATAACAAGCTATTTCAGACTCCAGGTCTTTAGGATTCTAAGTTTTCTGACTGTACATGCAGCGTATTTAGATTATCACAGGATGCCCACACTGAACAATGCCCACAGTTACTGACATAACTGGATTTCATCTTGCTGCCTTACGACTCCTGTAACTAGACAAGGGAAAGAACGTGGATCCTGAAATGCAAACTCTGTGGTTGAAGAGAGCTTGAAAAATTTCTTTGCTCTAAATATCTACCGTAAAAAAACTGAGGCAAAATAGATTTTTATGTTGAAGAAAAAATGCGATTACATTCCTTACACAAAAGTGAAGTGACTTATTGATTAACTTGGACAGGACTCTCCACTGTTAATACATACAGTATTAGGGAGGGTTTACAAAACTGAGAAAGTCCGTCACCAAACAATTGAAAGAGGAAAGATTTCAGACAATTTTATTATCTTGACTGAAAATTATTTCATATTATGTGGCCATCTGAGGAAGTTACTAAACACCTCAGAATGCTCATCTAGTTAAGAAAAACGTCCAGCAAAATGTGGGAGATGTACAGGTGGTTCATATGCGTTGTCCTCCCTTACTGTCACTTCTAGCCATTTGGAGAGAAACTGAAGAATGTTCCATTCATTTTCCCCAGTGTTTGTCATCGAACAAATAGCGTGTATATCTTCACATGTGTTGTGAGTTCCCTTTGAAAGTAATTCACAGGGGTGAACTTGCCTTTTAAAATGTGCACGAACGTTTGTGTACATTAACGGAATCAACAAGGCAGAAATTGTGAAGATAATGTAGCATACGGTACCGCATGTGTTGTATTTGCCCTGGACCGCACAGTGCATATTCTGAATACCGCATGTGACATTCGACAGCCGAGGGCAAGGTCTTCTCCAGAATAACACCAAATTTTTATACTGCAAAACTGTCTTTGTCTCTGGGGCACACTAAGCAATCATTAGCACTGATCTGACAGTCACTCTATATTAGATTTTGTGATTAACGTATTCTGACCATTTAATTTTAAGAACAAGTAAAACATTATGGCACGGTACATATTAAAGGAAAGTGCTCACTGCTCCGAGCTCCTGTTACGCCGTTAAATAACAGTAATGATCATTAGTATCCATTTAGCAGGATAGATTTGCATGGTGCTTTGTAACTATGAAAATAACACTTCAGAGCAGTAATTGGGGAAATACATACTCTCTAGGGAAATTCTCTGATTATTTAAAGACAAACAGTCTGTTTAAATCCTTCTTCCATGACCACCTGAAGTTTCTTGTTTCCTTCAAATTAAACTAAAAACTTTAATTACAGTGCATATCACCTTGAAATCTCCAAAACATCAAAACATAAAATACTTCTTATCTAGAAGGCAAGTTTGGTTGCATTCTAGATCCCTTATCAAGTTTAGTTAATATCCCTAAAAATATTCCAGAAGGATGAGGCTTATGTTCCTTCACTAGGCTACAGCTGGCAAGCATAACCAAAGCAATACTTTCCCCCAATATTTATCAGTATTCCTGTTTTGGGAGTAAGAGTATAACACTTCTCCAACATGTGTGTTACTGTTTGTTTCTACGTTGTTTTTTCCATGTAAGCCTTTGTACACAACTGCTCTTTGAAGAAAGGTTGACGGGTGATCAGAAATACCTTATGGAATTCCAGAGCCATCTACTCCAGGTGTATTCTTACTCCCAGCAAAAGGAACTGTGTACTCATCTCCCTTACCACTCCTGAATATGCAAGGAACCTCTTGGTCTTGTCAGGACGTTACACTGCGTAATCTGCCACAAACCTGCTAAATACAAGCAGCAGCGAGCACAAATACTAAATGCAGATATTCTGCACAAGTTAATCTTGCAGGCTTTTCCTCATTTTATACTGCTCACTAGGCTTCAGAGGAGATTGCTTCATCGTAAATTTCATTTTGTAGACAGTTGTACAAAAAAACTGTTTCAATGCATCTTTCCCATAAGTACGTATAGGCAAGTATGTAGCTGCTATCATGGAGCATGTTGTATGTTCACACCCCGACTTAGCACATCCCTTGTTCTGCTTACCCCATAGTGAACGTTCATACAAACTGAGAATACACTGAATAATTACTTCACAATATATCTCAGTATTAAAAAATGTCTATTTAATGACAAAAAAGATTTTTTTAACCTTGGTCCTCCAAGCCATCTCTCCCTTGTACATCTCAGAGAGTAGATTGTTCTTGCCGTATGACCTGAAAGTCAACAAACCCTGATGGTATCAGGTCAAAGAAAGAGGAAGTGCAGAGCTGCTTGTGGGAAACTCCCTTCCAGCTGCCTCGTAAATCTAAAAGCAGCTTAATTGAGTCAGTTCATACACCCACTGCCACAGACTGTATAGGACTCAAGTGGAAAAGTATTAGTAAAGAATTCATAAATTATTAGTAAATATTTTAGGCAAAATTTTTGTAGTGTAGAATAATGTAGGTAGACTTTTGGAGATCATCTGATCCAACCCCTTGCTTAAAGCAGCAGCAACTTAATTATGTTACTCAGGGTCTTGTTCAGTCAAGTTCTGAGTATCTCCAAGGATGGATATTCCACAGCCTCTCTGGACATCCATTCCAGCATTTGACTACACATAGAGTTTGTGCTAGGGATGACAGCGGGGACAGCAGAAGATTGTGATGGACTCATTAGAATTAGAAGACTAATTAGGAGCTGAGATTTGTAAGAGTCTCTAACAACTTATTAGCCATTTGTTAAAACTCATTCTTGTAATGTCATAAACCATTTGCAGGTGGGAGCTTATCATTAAATGTGACTCAGAGGTTTCTTAAAGCGTGAACTTAAGCTTCCATTCATAAAGTATCTGGAAAACAGGCCGAGTGTTGGAGCACCAGTGTGTGTTGGTCTCTGCACTAACCCTCAATTAATAACGAGCAGACAGCTGCAGCCTTCCACAGCTTTGGTTTGTGACTGGCATCATGCCACGGAGAGAACATACACCAGCCTAATCCCAGTGAGACAAATGTAGGGAATAAATCTCAGAAACCCTACATTTGTAAAAACATAGTGCCCCATTCTGTGGAGGCACATGGAACAAAGCCCTTTGCCACGTCATTGCTGTAAATGCATCCAGGAGTAGCTGAGGTACTAATGCAACCACGAAGTTAGGAATCTGACTAACAAATACATGGAAAATTTCCTCAGTAATATATTCACTACTTACATATTCAGTACTGCTTCGAGCACAGGCATTTCTAAATGGTTCCTCAGCTTCATCAGAGTTCCAGTCTTACCCTGACGATTGGTAGGTCTGCATCACCTATCAGCAGAAAGAGAAGACAGCCGTTAGGATGGAGGTGTGGCACATGCCTCCCCAGTAACCCCTGGAGCGATCTGGCAGGCATTTTGGGCAGGGTTTCTCCACCAGAGAAACCCCAGTACTGTTCCTTGGGACCTCTCTGCAAGAAGCAAAGGATTCCAGTCTATAGCAACCCCTACGGCTGGAAGTACTGCCAACCCATGGCTGAAACCCTATCATCGGGTATAATGATGATCTAAAAGAACTTGGGAGTCATCAATTAACACTTCCTTAGCCTGTGTGAATTAGCAAGGCTGAAACAGGACTCCCTGAGGTCAAGAAGTGGGACCATCTGTTGTCAAAGTCAGCTTTCAGGAGGATCTAGGGACAGCAGAAGGGTGACCTGTGATTGTCCTCTCCACAGCACTCTGGTAGCAGCTCTCGGGTGACTCTGCCATTGCCAGAGGAGTTTCACGGTAGCATACAGCCAGAGCCGGTCACACAGCGTGGTGTAGTCAGTCTGACTCACTGCAGACATCTGTACAAGCACAGATGTGCTAGTGCCTTTCCGCCATGCTGTAAGCAAACGTCCTCCTCACACAGAGTCCATCTAATTGCTCCGAAACACACTCCTAAAAAAACACACTCTTGTGCTTTCATGCCTTTGCATTGCATCACCATGTTTAGAGCACTGTCCCCACTTGTAAAAATGCAGATTTCTAACTAGCTGCACTCTCAGGTGATTCAAAAGGCATCTGTCTGATGAGCGCTGCCAGCTTCCGTAACTGCCTTTACCACTGTCCGTAAGGTAGTTTGTTCCTTCCAGGCACCACTAGTAAGTTGGTTTTACACTGGACAGAATTCAGATCTCGAACACAAATCTGCAGTGAAAACCAATGCAATAATTGAGGCCAGAACTTGGCCTAGTGACCCTACTCATCTGAAGGCTATTTCTGAGGGGATAATGATGTATTATTCTTCCTTTTTGACAATTACTCCTTCACAGATAATTTTTGGAATTTCATGTGCCATTTTTCTGTGATGTCGCACTGGTATCCTGGATACTTACTTATAAAATTCTGCACTCCTACCATGCCATTATAGTTGCCTAAAGCATGTTTCTTTATTCCTTTTTTCTGCTCTACCCTTCTTTTCGGCTCATTCCTGTATTCTGCTATCACATTAGCTTCATTTGTGTAACCAAGAAAATGAAGAATTCTACTGAATCCTGAAAGAAACCTTTGTGTTTCCTGACTTTCTTCTTTTATTATCCCACTACTTTACAAACTGCTACCTCAGCTTTTCACTCATAGGAAAACCTTCTATATTGTACCAAGTTCTCTATTTTTAGCCCTTTGCTTCTAAAACCTCTCCCTGCATGGTATTATTCACAAATTTGACCTGTTACTACCTTTGCTGTATGGATGCTCCAAACCAGTTGCCTCCTGTTCCAGTTTGGATAGAAAGCATGAAATGGCTCTATGATTTATCCTTCTGACACCTCGTATCCCTCTCCAGCCATTGAAGTAACACAGACAGTTCTTCGTTTTCTTCTCCCGTCTTAGTGGTGGGGGAGAGATTACCATCCTCCTTCAGGCCTATAAGCCAGGAATTCTTTTTGACTTGCTGCTCTGTCCAGTAGGCATTGATCATTTCAAAAATACTTGCGTCTCCTTGTGTATAGTAGTTAAACACACTTACTGTCACTGGAGATGCTTTACACACCAGACACAAAAACTGCCATTCCACATCCCATTATCTGGGAGCAACTACCTAATACATGCTCTAACGGTCCTGTTTTCCCACACACGACCTTCGTTTTTACCAAGCTGCCTTTTCAGGACAGGGCATGTTCCTTGACAATGTCTGCAAAGCTATTACATTGCCCTCTTTCAAAGATCACGGTAAAATTCACTTCAAAAACTTTGGTAAGGAGAGTTTGTTGGGCAATGGCCTCTTAGTATCACCTTGTAGCCCCTCAGTATCACCGTTAGCCCCTCAGTACGGTGCACCCGCCTGGGGTGTCTCATCTTCTCCCTGGCGTGTAAGCTTTGCAAAGCCTCTGAACAGCCAAAGCTTCTGCTCACATGGAAATCCTAAGTCCTCCACACCTGTGGAAACCACCGAGTTACGAAAAGCTGCCCAAAACCTCGGGTTTCACTTCTTTGTGCTCCAAGTTTACCACTTTGTTGTAAAAGAGCTAAGAAAATATTTTTCTAGCTACCACACAAGAACATGTGGTTTATTTTATGACAGTCGTACCAGTAGCATTTGTAAAGCACTGAGTCACTGACTGGTAGTACAGCAGAGTAGTTCAAATATTTATTTATATTGTGTTATAGCTGAACCGTTGTATTGTTTTAATGTGGAATCTTCACTTCTGACTAAGTTTGGGAGGGATGTAACAGCGTTGAACTGAAGTCCTGGCCTTAAGTTGAATCTGAATAAAGCCCATATGGTGGAGAAAAAGACTGAGCGAACGGCTCAACAGAACACTAAAATAAGCTAGAACTGAACAGGGTGAAGGAGAACAAGCTGCAAATGAACATAAAAGAAAACAGCATCAATTTTTTTTAATGTTTCAGGTGCAGCTTTTATGTAAATTAATAATTGCTTGCTGCATTTCTGGACTTGCTTTAATGTCGGTGAAAAGCACCTTTAGTGATATTCATATTTTTGTTTTCTAATCCCTACTTACATATTTCCACATCTGTTTGGAAACATGAGTATTTTTAACAAATTCCAGGCAATTTTCCTGGAAGAACTGTAATATGTTCACATAAACACTGGTTTGCTTAGAAGTCTCTTCAAGTCCTGCTCTTGTTCGCATAAACTGCTTTTACAATAAAAGTAACAAACCTCATGGTTGAAATCCCTGGGATTCCTACTTTGATTTTACTTGCATCTAATGGGGAGTAACGCTGCTGACTCACAGCAGTGTAAGGGAGCACAGGCAGAATCAGGTCCTGCCTAGGCGGTGCTGAACTTTGCTTTTCGGATAAACACACACATTTCCCATCACATCCTCTCAGATGGTAAAAAACTGGAGAATCCCATTGAATTGGGCAGAGAAACATATGAGGCAGTAGCCCACAGTTTGAGAAAGCTGAGAGCCATACATGTGTCCAGAAGAGCCAGCTCTGTGTAGGGCTTAGCAAAATATTTTGTCTCCTTGAATTTAGATTTCTCATTCATCTTTTAGTCATCTGTGCTTGTCACAGAAATAGGCTGTACCAGAACAGTTCTGCTTAAAGCACGCTTCGCCCGTGTCTCAATTCTCTCAGTTTAGCAGCATACACTAGCTGTGGTGTTAAGTCTTGCTCCTGACAGTAAATAGGAACAGCATTTATTTTTTACTGTGTTGGTCTACAAGCCAGGAAGATACCTGTTGTTTCTAAATTTAAAGTGTGCACTATAATGTACAAAACAAATTCAGCAGTATAGGAGAAATTACCAGCTGTACTTTAGTACTTTATACTGAAATAAAAGTAAGCATTTATCACCAAATTCAGATGCTCCAGACAGCAGTCTAACAGGTTCATTCGGAAATAAATGGTGCTGGCAAGTTTGTGGAGGGTGTGTTCCAAACTGACCACTTTTTAACATGAGGGACATCAAGAATTCGGTATGCCCTGCTCCTTGCTTTCCTTCCCTTAAGAATACGAACACTGAAATACAATAATGAGCTGATTTATTGTACAAAAGAAAACGGGGGGTTGCTAAATGAAATGCATCATTATGTTTAAAAATAGATAGAAACCCCGGTGCTCTTTGGAATGCCACGTGTTGTATGTGTCAGTGAATGTTTCTAAGTGAAAGAGATTTAAACAGACCTAAAGAGGTCTCCCCAGATTGAGTAAGAGTTCTTTGGGTGACACAGGTGCACACTTGGACCACAAAGGAAAAAATCCTGCTCTTCCTCTGTATAAAGAACATTGTCATGATTACCTTAACCTACTGCTAAAGAACATCTTTATTTTGTAGTGCACTTCTCTTGCACCTTTGAAAAGTGTCTAGCTTTCCAAATGAAAACCTACAATATATTTTACTGAACGGTTATGTTTCAGAACGAACAGCTGTTGACTGTGCAACCTACCAACAACAAGGCCAGGCAGAAATATTTTCTGTATCATGAGCATATCCAATATGAAAGGGTTTATATGGTGTAATTGCCCACAATGACAGGGGCTACGCAAGCTGACCAAGAAGTCCCTTCCTGATCCCTGTGTCATCTGTCAATTTTCCTTCTCCAGTCTTTCCCAAGGGACAGGATCAGTCTGTACAAAATTGCCTTTCTTCCAGTGCAAGATTCTTGTGTATATTATTATTCCTGTTTGCTCCAAAAACCACAGTGAGCGTGGCACTTCCGCCGCAGGTATTGGTTACACACGCAGACTTAAATATCCTAATAGAAGAAAGTGATTTAGATTATATCCTTAAATTTATAGTGGGAGAGGGAAATGGCTTTAACAGAGTGGGAGGTTTGAGCACTGTTAAGTTCTGACCAGGAGAGAGCTGTCGTAAACAAAATGAGAGAAGACAAGGGCACGAAAATGGGTTCCATTAGTAGAGTCAGCAGCAGGGACAGATGGCATCGGGGGAGAAACACAGCCCTTGTGTGGAACTGAGGTGTGGCACCAGGGCAATTCTCAAAGGAGCCAGAAAAGAACGACTGAACAACTGAAGTTCTGGTGAGACTGAATTTCAGAGAAAGGTGGGACGTCCTCGAAAATGGGCATAAGGTCACTAGAGATAAGAGTCTGTGGACGCTGTGATTGGCTGTTTTTCTGCAGTTGTTAGCCAGGGCTTCAGCTGATCTACGCAGCTAGTAAAGGCAAGCTCCTTCTGCCAGAAGACCCCTTACACAAAGAGGAAATGATGCTGCTCGCATAAGCACCGAGCGAGGCTTGTCGTTGTTTCTCTGAGATAGCTGGCTGCCAGGGAAGGTAACGAACAGTGCACCTAGGCAGGCAGGATGCTGGGCCCAGGAAAGTGTTTTAGCAGGAACAGTTTAAAATACACCTAACCTGCAGTGCACGTCTGGTTTTGTATGTAAACCTGGACCATCGACTCACACACGAGGAAGCCTCTACAGAGTTACTGCCTAGGAGGAGAGGAAGATCAAAGGTGCAGCCTTACACACCGGGAGCAGCAGGAGTTTGTACAGCATTTATTTGTTCTGTCAGAACTCTCAATTTGTATGTGCTGGAGGACACACACACCTCACTGTACAAACCAGTGGTTCGTAACCAGTTTAATAGGTGGCTGATAGGCTTTCTCCAGTGGAAATGTGGAACTTTCCAGATTTGCCTAGCAGTTTTATCACCTCTTCTGATCCTAAGATTGTAGAAAATTAAAAATCCATGTGTTTAAAAGACAAAAAAAGGAACTGAATCAAAAGTAGTGTCTTGTTGCCATGAACAGGGCATTCCCTGAACTTCATGGGAAGATGTCACTTGGTGGTTTGCCTGGGAGAAGGAGGAATGTTTTCCCTTTCCTTTTCATGATCACCCAGCCTTTTCGCTTTCATTTGGACCTTCCAGGTAACTACACAGATTTGCTGCTGAGAGAGTTTCAGAGCTAGTACACTGATTGGATCTACTCTGATTTTAAACTGTGGGTCAGAGTCTGAAGAGAGACCCACCATCCATTCCACTATTCCTTTTCTAACGTGAGTCCTGGCTTCTTCAGGAGCTACGGTGCCATTTTTTTCATACATCTGGAACAAATGCTCCCATTAACAGATTTTGAGAAATTAAATACACATACAAGAGAAACACAAGTAAGTTACCAATGTAAGAGATTTACAAGTGATGAAATACATTATTTCTGAAAGCGAAGGTACCAGAAAGGAGGAAGTGAGGGCAATAATGAATTTTTAAAAGACAAACACGTTGAATCAGATGGCCTTTATCTCTCAGAAATCTTACTGCCTTTCTTTCCTTGGCACTTTCTTCAAATACCCTTCCAACGCCCTGAGGCACAACATGGGAAAAAGACTTCCAATGCAAAAAAACACATAAAACAGTACAATTCCTGTAATTTATAGTAATGAAAAGCAGTTTTTCTAGTGTATGTCATGAAATCAGTCTGCTGCTCTGTGCAGTCCACTAACAGAGACCATCTGAGCATCGCAGATTGCAGTTTAAAATGTTTACATAGATATGCATGGCAAGAAAAGGAGATGACATGAACTTTCTTTGGAAATCACAAAGTGGATACGCAATCTTCCAGTCCTTTCTGGAAGTTTACTGATGTCCCAAAAGTTGTCTTCTGGGAACATAAGGAATTTTCTTTATGCTCTTTAGGGAACCATGAGATGAGTATACTGTGCTCTGACTTTACAGTTCTATCGTAGAAATAATTCAGTAGGAATTACCCTTTTTTGACTTAGCCTGCATTTTTTTGTTGTTGTTGTAAGTGGACAATAACACTGTGCTGTTAAAGGAGTTATCTTGACCCTGAACCTTCTGTGATGCAAGATGTGTGTGTGTTGTACTCTGCATATATAAGCACTTGATTGCCAGATTGAGTTTAAGAAGCTGTAAGTATTTGTACTGTAATTAAGTAGTATTTTTTCATATTAAATTTAGAATACAGATTTTTTTTTAAAAAGGCTCTTTTTAATGACTTTCATCTTAGTTTGTGCAACTGTATACAGAGCTAGGTTTAAGGTTAGTTGGGAGCTAAAAAGTGTGTTGCAAATGCATTTGAACAGATGCCATCGTCTCATTCTGTTTGTTCTCTTTAAACATATTTATATGGTAACATCCCAGCACCTCAGCTCGTCAAGAACTAGTCAGGAGGGGCAGGGAGAGAGAATCCAGGCCAGTAGTGGTCACTCACTTAACTGCCATGCTCCTACAAACTTTGGTTGCAGTCATTTAGCTTTCATTAAATTTAACTACTTAGTTTTGCAAACCAAATACAGTGAATTCAGGGATTTGGCAAACTGTAACTACCGAGGTCGCTTTTGAGGGGATGTTACTCACTTCTCGTCAAACACAGAACTGACGGGGGAAATGGAAAGTCAGTCATCGAGGCCATAGGTATTTTCTGCATATTCTCAGAGCTGTGTCTTGCTTATGAATGAAAGTATTATTTCTATTAATCACTAGCACTTTAATCACAGAATTATTTAAGAAAAGTCATATGAATTTGTGTAACCTTACATAAACGCAGAAAGGTCATTTCTTTATATACTACCTGTTCAAACAAATACACATCATTAAAAAAACCAAAATAGTGATGTTTGTTATTACTGTGGACTGTGAATAGAAGGAAAATGGGACAGACAGTACCAGGTGTGGGTAAAAACCTGGTATTTACGCCAACACTGAAGCACTTCGCTGTCTGCAGTGAAGGAACACAGTGTCACTCTGAAGGGGATAAATACCAATGAAGACCTTAAAGCCCAGAGAAAGAAAACGGACTGTGTTGAGAGGTCAGGTATGTTCGATGCTACTTTCAGATGCATTCAGCAATGAACAATAAGGCAGTAATGAGGATGAGGCAAGTATCTATTACTGTTATGCATCATTAGTCAAGCCGGTGGGTAAGACAGCTGAACCAAAAAACTCAAGGAAAACAACTAATTTTGGATAAACCCACATTTTTTCATTTTCTCCCCAGCAAAACCATAAGTGAAAAGAAGGCTGACCAGAAACAAAACATTTTTGCTTCTGTTTATTTAGTCCCTCTCTTTTAGTTTTGTTAGTTAAGTTTGAAGTGAAACACTGATAATTTTGTTCTGAAAATGCTGTAGTGAAATGCTTAGCCTGTCCCAAATATATTTGCTTTCTGAATGTTTTTTTCTGAAACCTTTTATCAAATTTCACCCACTTTTATAAATAATTTCATTCTCCTTTCATGACTTGTTGAACTAGTTAATCACATCCTCCATTGCCAGTATTTTGTTTCCCAGGAACACAGACCACTCATGTTTACTCCTTTTATCCTCTTAATTGAAATGCGTACTATCTCATCACCAAAATACTTGCATGATTTCCATATTAAAAAAAGCTCTCCATGAAACCTCTTCCCTTCATTTTTCCTTGGTATAGTGAGCGGCAGTAATTAAAGTAACAACTCCAGCAACAACCCGCAGGCCACTACAGAGTTCCACACTTCCATGTACAGTCTTCCTGGCTGGTCCCAGATAGGAGGATGAGAACTGTTTTAACCCAGGGATAATTTGAACAGCTGCTCTCTATAAAGTCAACAAGATCACAGTCTTAGTTTGACAATTGAAAGCCCTGCATGTGAAATGAGGATCAAAAAAAATGCCATTTCACTTATCCCTCTTTTCAGACAAATGATCTCAAACTTGCCTAGACTAAGCTTCAGTTAATTGTTTTGCCACACTGAAGAATCCTGAAGGGGATTGTGCTAAACTCAGAGTGAAGAGGATGCCGTGCTTTGCTCCTGCAGTGGTTCTATGCAGATATTTGATAAGACCCAGCACAGGAACGAGCTGTTTGGGATGCTGCGGTTGAGTGCCCTGGAGATGGAGGAAAGCTGTCCACAATGACTCACACACAGATATCGAGCACAGTGCCCATGTAAATGAATTGAGATAGAAGTGTAATGTTTAGTTGCTAATTACATTTAGATTCCTTTGAGGAACCCACCAAGATTCCTATGAATGTACAGTTCCAGCCAGTGCACAGGCAGAATTAATCCATTGGTTTGCTCTAACAGGGGACCTAAAAAGAACAATTACTTACACTGCTCTGATTGCCCTTCTTCAAGGTTAAATTCTCCATACAGATTCCACTGTTGTTCTTCACTTGAGATGATTTTTCTTTGAAGAGCAATGAAAGCTATTACATTAGCTATCCACTTATTTATTTTTCTAAATTAACAATAGTGCTTTTGGTTAATGATAATGATTTTTTTTTCCATTAGTGGCATCTTTATCCCTCATGAGACACATTTTAAAAAAATTAAAGAATCAGAAAATAAAAATTGGGAGAGACTCCAAAAGGTTTTCTCGCATATCCCAATATTCCAGCAATGACTTTTCAAGGCAGATGTTTGTCTAACAAAAACTGTTTGTTCTAAAACCCCTCCATACCTTCCCCATGTCACCTATTATAATGCTTAATTCTCACTGCCATTACAATGTTTTTCCTAATGATTTGATCTGCATTTTACTTGCTGCACTTTAAACCCATACCGTGCTGGCCACTGACTGTGCTTGGGTTTTCAGATGCACTCTGCCTCTAGTTGAGATCTTGCCAGTGCTGAGAAAGCACAAAGATTCCTTCAGTTGCACAGTCCGTTTTCCACAAAGGCATCATGCTGTTAAATCACATCAGCTTGCAGCCCCAGTATGGTCCCTTACCCTTTGGTGCAGAAATGTTCCTTGAACTGACATGTCTCTAGTGTAGGTTCATGAAATTCATTACTTTTGTGTAAGAATCCTTCCTGCTTTTTTATGTTTATTTGTTTTTTGGTTTTGGGGGCTTTTTAAATTGATGCACTCACAAATTTACTCAAATATTGCATTCATAAAAATGCAGATTTTTATAACTTGGAAGTAGCCACGTGGGTGTACCTCACTGCAGATGAGATCTTTGATGTGAAATACTGTAATTTGTTAAAATCAGTACCCTGTTCAAGATGGTTTCAAGCCATGAAGAAGTATGGGGATGTTCATAGGGACAGAGCATGTGTGGATTCAGGAGATCAGTAACTGGCAATGTAGCAGAAGATGCTTTATTTAGCTCTTTCAGACAAGAGGTAGCCGAGCGATGTAACAGTGATAGTCTTGTTTTACACCCAGATTTTCAGAGAAATCATGCTTTCCTCGGTGCTCTCCAGGTGGTCTCTTGTTTCCTCACATTGTGACTTTGCAGGTTCCCAGATCAGATTTGGTCAGGTGTTTACATCTCAATGTTTTCAGAAGGGGAGATGCCAAAATACCGCGGGGGCTACTGCAGGCATCTCCTGTAGAGCCCCTCTGCTCATGGGAGTTCTCTGTCGAACAGAAACACGTGACACTCATTCCTATACGCTATGTCAAGCGGTTTGTACACACGCCGAGCAGGTTCTCATCAGCAATCGGCATGGTCTGTGGAGGATCCGATGGGAATATAGTGTTGCGCTGCGTCCTGTGAAGATAAGGTAAATTTAAATCTGGAAAACAGTTGCTGCTTTTTGGCCGGCCTGGCCAGGCTTTCCAGATCAGAGTCGGTTCATCTTTTAGGCACTTTATTTTAGGAGAATCTCATGAATGCTAAGACACCTCTAAAGTGTCAGGGAGGCCTTCCTGGCTGTAAAGGAAGAACATCATTTTCATGACTAAACTATTTTTTTCCTAATACGATATTTTGGGGTTTTTTTCTTTTAGGTAGAGCGGATTGTAGACAAAAGGAAGAACAAGAAGGGCAAATGGGAATATCTAATCAGGTGGAAAGGCTACGGAAGCAATGAAGACACCTGGGAACCTGAACATCATCTCCTACATTGTGAGGAATTTATTGATGAGTTCAATGGACTACACGTTACTAGAGAAAAGCGATCAAGACATGGGAAACAGGCCAGCGCTCCAAAATTTTTACGGGAAAACCGAGGGTCCTCCATGGATAAAATATCACATAGACCTTCTGAATCTGGGAAGTCTAAAGGGTCAACACACAAAAGGAAGAGAATAAATCCATCTCTTCAAAAACAGAAAAGAGGATACACAGCAAAGCCAGCGTCTGCTAATGACAGGGCTGCTAAAACTGTGACTTACCGAACTACTCCCAGCGGTTTACAGATCATGCCACTGAAAAAGCCACATAACGGTCTGCAAAATGGAGATGGCAGTCATGAAAAAGATTCTAGACATTTTGGGAATGGCTCACAACAGCAAAACATGGATTTAAATGATCATGAAGGAGAACAAAATTTGCCCAGCGTGTTGGAAGTTAGTAACGATTCACCTGTTGTGAATGGAATTGGTATGTGATTTAAACAACTACAGTCTTTGTGGGCGGGGGGGGGGTGCTGATTGCAGCAACTGCAAACAGAGTCCACTTGTGGAAGGATCATTGCTGTGCTACACAAGTGATATGGTGAGAAACCCGTAAGTTTCTGCTCTTTCCCCGTATTTTTAATCAGTTGACTTCTCTGCTTCTGTTTCCTACGGGGTGCATGAAGCACTCTGGGCTTTGTTACATCCCTTTGCAGTATAAAGTCCTCGTTTGGGAAACGAGGACGAGGCATGGAGTAGGAATGACAGCCGAGGTATGTATAATACTGCAGCTCTGTGTTTGTGTATCTCCAGGTAACAAATCACTGCTCAGTTATGTGTGCTCAAACCCAGAGATCTAGAAAGATCAGGATTATTTTAGAAACAAAATGAATACCACTCTTGCTAAAGTGTCCCGGTAAGTATGGCTGAGTGTCATTCAAGCTCCTCAGAATTAATGCTCACCACATGCAGGAGTACTCAGAACTGCCAGGTCCTTGTCTCTGACAGTGACTGGATACGAAAACATACTTTACGGGAAGTTACAAACCCTTGAAGTGAACGAGAAGAAATAGGAGAAGTTTCTTTCTAACCCGTGCAGTTACTGACGGGCGTAGTTCTCAGAGAATAATGGTTTATGTTCGCTATAAATACTCTTTAGCTTAATGCAGCCAAGTAGCTCCTCATTATCTATGTGTGTCCAATCTTTTTTTTTTTCTTTTAAATTTACCAAATCTAAAGCCTTGATAATACTTTGTGGCAGTTATATCCAGCAGTTAACAATGAGATGCGTATTTTATTTGATCAGGGTTTTGGGGTTGGGGTTTTGTTTGGGGTGTTCTGACCTTTACTTTCATTGAATAAGCTCCTGTCCTTCTGTGAAGGGATAAAGTGGAAGACGTCCTGTCAATCCCTGGGCAGCCCCAGCCTTTTTAACCTTCCAGTCACGCGGAAGTCTTTCCGGATTCCTGGTAGTTTTCAGTACCTCTTGTGCCTTTGGTGCGTGGGGTATTTTTAATACCTTTTAAAAACAGCAGGAGCTGCTCCAAATGATTTCCTACTGCTTACTGATACAGTGGCGATACAACCTTTGGAGAATTATTTTTTCTGCTGTTACACTATGTATAAAAGTTTTCATTGAGTGAAATCACAGTTGCTTTTAGGTTTTTTTTCCTCGCTGGTTACAGTTAATTTAGAACACAGCTCAATGTATGATTCTTTTCATTATGCATTTAATCTGCTTTACTGTTGCCAATTCACCTTCTTCTTATGACTCAGTGAAGCTCTTCAAAATCTTTCCTAATTTTTACTTATTTTGTATTCCCTTCAAATTTTCCTCTCATACTTCTCTTCCCAGTTCATTAATAGGTACCTTAAATAAACTAATCCTTCTGCAGGTTCTTGGGGCAGCCAACTACTAATCATTTGACATGATGAAAAGTAACCGTTTGTTCCAATTATTTATTTTTATTAACCATTTTCTATAGGCCATGATGCACTCATTTCCTTAACAGCTTCTTGTGAACTGTCCTGCCAAAACCTTTTCAAAAGTCAACATAAATTATATCACCCCACTTTCGATCTTCCACCCTACTGGGAACCTAGCAAATGCTGCTTAATTTGGGAAGTAGAACTGACCTTGTCCAGTCTTGCTGGTTACATCCAACAACTAGGGATCTTTCAATCCAGGCATCGAATACCTCGTTAAAGACTCCCAAACCAGCAAATTGTCTGGTCAGCTTTAAAGGCATAAGTAACCCAGATGGTGCCAGTGACACTTAAAACTGGGAGTGCAGGTGTTTGTATTTTGATGAGTTTGAGCTCGTATAAGACTGCTTAAAAAGTTACCTGCCTCTTTAAAAAGACTTGCAGATCTAATTACAGATGTGTATAAAGATATTTTTCTTTTCTTTCTTACAGTTTCTAATGAAGTTTTTTTAATCGTTTGTTTTGTGTTATTCATTGGGGAAGTTCTGATACAAAGTGTGTCTTTAAAATGCATTAATTCCCATATTTTAGAATCTTTGGTTTTTTAGTGAAGAACTAAAGGGCCACAAAGAACTGTAAGGTCAAATGAGCCTTTCATTTGTCCCCACAAGAGCTAATGAATGGCATCCACCAGCCTGTTTGACTAATCCCTATGAGAGGGCTCTGCTTCAGTAGAAAGCTGCTTTGCCTAAGCAGCCAGGTGTTCTGCCACGTACAGAGGGCTCCTGGCCTCACAGCTGATGTGTGCAGCTCCTTAAACCATTTCTTTATGATGGCATTTGCATTCTCCAAATCCATCACTTCTGTTCTGTATTTTGCTCTCCTTCCTCCCTTGCATTCTGACCTCCCTGTAGGCAAAAGCAAGAGATCTTAAATCTCTACCTGGCTCTCGTCTGAAAAACCCATACTCAGCAGCACTCCCAAGGTCAGAAATCCCTCCAGTCTGGCTTTGTGATACGCAGCACATGCATAGTGGAGAAAACTACAAAGAGGAGAGATGAGGCTACGAAAGCAAGAGCAGACAGAAATCGGAGAATAAGGGTCAACATAAAAATACCAGCTTTTTTACTACTGTTGCCCTACAAGCTTGAGAGAAGTGATCCAGGATTTTGCATCATTTGAAATGTCAAATTGAAGAAACTTGCACTACTCTTCAACAAGTCCAGCACTTTACTGAACTCCCTCAGTATTCACGCTCACGGGGCAGTAGCACAGGAGATGCAAGTGTGCTTCTGCCTTGTGTCCTCTTCGTCTCACAACCTCATTTTAATCAGGACAGATGTCACACTGAAACGGATCTGAAATTTTACAAATCACAAATGAAGAACGTTTCAGAGGAAAATGCCCATTTTTTGAATAACAGAAGTTTTGTTCCAAACATCTTGGGTTTCAAAACTTTCTCCAAATCTGAGCCAAGGTCCCAAGGCTTTGTCCCTTGAGACCGGGAGCAATGTGGCAGTCAGCTTGGCAGGATGCCCACGTTTAGCTCTGCGGCAGGCCCGCCATCCCGGGGGTTTCGGGAGCGCGGCGC
>NW_010396003.1:34098-95237 GCF_000710305.1 Buceros rhinoceros silvestris
GTGCCCCCCTTTTGCCTCGGCGGCGGCCAGCCATGCCAGAGGTTTCAGGCAGTCTGCCACCGAGACTGGAAGTCAAAAGCCCGGCATGCCCCATCAACACTCGCAGGGCTCCCAGGCACTATATGTAGAACAAAGAGGGAGCCTGGCGGGCTTGGGTTTGGCTCCCAGAAGCTGCAGCTCCCGGGCAGCCCCATGCAGAGTCCAACGAAGCAGACATTTGTGTCAGCTTTGAGATTGCCTGTGTGGAGCCCAGATGAATGACAGACTCATTTCACAGCTAACTGTAACAACAGTGCACCGAGAATGTAATGTATATAGAAAGTTTAAGTTGGTTTTGAGATGAAGCCTAGATTTGGAAAACTCAGAAATTCCCCACAAATTGAAAACCCAGCTGTAGGCCCAGCTCTGCTACCGGTGTTGGCCTGTGGTTGATGGCCCCCAAAACCCATCAGCGTGAACCAGTATTCTTACATTGTGTAACGGTGTTTTAACTACCAGTGTATTGAAACAAGCTATATAATTAGTAATTTATAAATTATAACTAATCAAAAAATATCCATTTTGTTTGTCTGTGGTATGTCAGTTCTGTGGAAAGAAATAATAGCTGTTTGAAAACTAGTTTTTGATGCCTCCTTGAATGGGCTTCCACCATTTTGGTGTTTGGTTTTGTGTATACATCCACTTGGCTACAAGTGTTTCCTGCTCAACCTATAGATAAAACACTGGCCAGTAAACTGTTTACCCCAGAAAGATGGCTGTACACCTACAGATGTATGCACAAAATCATATATACACCCTGGTGGAGGCCTGCAACCTTGCTGAAGTTGGACAGACCTTTCTTATTTAAACCTCTCTGTTCCCTTCCACGCATCCCATCATAAGGAGGGTAGAAGTAGAGTCATCTTTACTGACAGTTATTAAAGGGTCTGCAAATTGGAAATTGTTGAAAAACTGTGTGAGAACATCCACTGATGCTCCCAGAAGCTAACAATACCGTTCTTTCTGACGATATTTGTTGCCTTCTGTTATGACATTTCTGTTTCTCTCCAGATATTGTAATTGAGAGTGATTGTTTTGTCAAGTGTCTTGACGGCATCAAAAAACATCCTCTTTTGATTTTCTTTCCTTTTTCTGCATCGCTTTATTTCTGTACCATCTGCTGAAGAATTTTTGCTTGTCATGTAACACTAACCACTGTTTTTCTCCATTACGAAAAATCTCTGTAGTCTCATGGTGCCCTTAATTTAAATACTGTCTATGAACTTACTCACTGCTTCCTCTTGTTTTTTTAGCTTGTTCTGTTTTATTTATTCTGGAGCAATACTGGCAGTAAAAGATCACTAAATATGCTTGCTTTCTCAGTTTGGATAAAAGCTCATTGCTTTTAGATATCTTACAGATGCTTCCTTAGCTGGAGAAGTCTGAAATTATTAGTAAATTATCAACAGAACAGTGCTGCTAAGTATGTACAGTATTAACCATTACCCACAAGAAAGACAGAGAGGAGACAGAGAATGGCTATTGAGAAGACTGAGGAATGCGGAAACTCTCAGTAGCAGAATGGGGGACCACTCACTGAAGCTGGTAGAACATTAGATAAAAGCACAGATGAAAGAAAATTCTTCTCTGTGTGGTGGCTACACAACTTCTCAAAGTCATACCACAGGAAGCTGTGGGGAAAGGCAGCATCAACAGGCTCAAAAGGAGATTAGAGAAAGCCATGAAAAGGTCCAGGAGCAAATACTGAAGGAAGCAGGAAGGATGAATTCTCTCATATTCCTGTACCACCCTCAGGGAATATAGATACTAGGGGAAAGGCCTGCAGAAAGTGGCCAAGCTTGTGTTTCTTCTTAAATAGCATCCTTTAGTGCCATCTTGGAGAAGGATTACTAGATGCACCAATGGTCTGGGAATATCGGAAATTCCCTTAAAAAATATTGGAACTTATTCCACAAGTCCTCCTTCTGATTAAAAACAAGGTAATAATTACATTGAACTCCCACTAAAGGAAGGAATATTTTCTCCTGTTCTGTTTTCTTTTTGTACTTAGACTGAGTGTCAAATACTACTAAGCCAGTAAACCCCTCTTAGGGGTACCTAAAGCTTCCTTAGTTGATTTGTGACATCCCTAATTTGTTTCACATGCAGTATAGATTGCTTTGAGAATGCCTCTTTCTTCTGATGTCACAGTCATTTTTCATCTTGACATATTACGGCACTGTTACCCGGGTGTGCGTTAAGCGGGTGGTAACTATTAACCCCTGTGCAGAGACAAGGTAGATGCTTTAGTGGCTCTAGAGCAAGCCTCAGGAGCTCCATCCCATCCATGCAACAGACACGTGAGGGTTGTCTGTAGATTTTGCTGATGATGTCTCTGGTTTATCAGATTAAACAAGATTACAGGGATGCACAATTTACTCGCTATATGTTGTTCTGGTAATTACCCATTAGAAATGACACTTTTCCATTTATGTTTCTCTCACATTTAGTTTATATGTTTTTTCCTCTGGTTAAATTTCTGTCAGCTGGTGTGCAGGTAGTTAAAATACTGTGATCAGATACACAGTTTCTTACATCACATTTAATTTGCAAACTGAATACATTACTCAAATGAAGAATACAAAAAAATTATTACTGTGAGCTTTTTGTTGATCTGGATTATCTGTATTAATTAATCTTCTACTATTCTATCACCATCTGTATTTAAAATAGATGTGACATAATCTTCAACATGAGGTAAATAATCAGTACAGTTAGTCTGACTGATCTTCCACTCAGTGTTCATTTGTGCCTCTGATTTTGTAAGTTCTTTACACTTTGGGGGGAGCTTTAACTCTTCACATCTTAAGAGCTTATTCCTGGGTCAAGCAACATAGTAAGGATTTAACAGATGAAAAAGCAATATCTGAAAGTCTGCCTCAGTCAAAAAATTAATTTGTTTCAGTATATTATTCCCAATTAAATTAATTTTCCATTAGTAATTTCACAAGTGGATTTTTGATTGTAAGAAGACATGTCAAAATATATGCAGTAGCAAAACCTTATGAAAAAGAAGAAACATGCAATAAGAAATTGTTCATAATTTTTCCAATTCAGGCACATAGTGATTTCTACACATGTAGACAATTCTTGTCAAGAAAACAAATTTCAAATTCTGCTGGCTTCAAATGACTCTTTTTCAAATTGACAATCTAATGTAATTGGCCCAGTTCAATTCTCTATTCAGTGGAATATAGACGATGTTTTAGGTGGTGTATTCTAATTTAACACTGAAAAAGAGTTTTAAGGTTGACTTTTTAAGAAACGTGCATTTCCATGTGTGGATATGTTTACACACGTGCACGTGTTACAGGATGAGAGCAAAGGATGCACTCTGTATTTTAACATCACGTATCGTAACTGCAGAGTATGCATACAGGCATCTCCCACGCCACGAACACAGTCTGTTGCCAGCTGAGAGGCATCAGACAGTTCAGTCACCTACCTGAAGAGCAATCCAAAATGAGGGCAAGTGATTTTGGGTTAGAGAGTAGTCAGTTATGAATTCACCATGCAAGTCTATTCCAGCAGAGCGTTCTTAATTGGGTAGTGGTCATTTAAACTATAAAATTTAAATCTGTGTTCTAATATTCATGTCATCTGCCCTTTAAAAATTCCTGGCTGCTTGATACCAGAAGCTGGAACAGGTCTGCTTTGGCAAGAGTAAAGAACGGAACAAAGAAAGGTGTTTTCATTCAGCGATTTCTTGGCCTCTCTTAAATACAGCGTATTGTGGGCTCATGTCTATTTAAACAAAAACAGATTTGGAAACTATTTCAATGAACAGAGTGACTTTAATCTCCATTCCTCCACAACCTGTCTCTGCTTTACTTTTAATGGCAGTAGTATGAAAAATCTGTAATTAGGAGTATTGCATAAAAATCTTGTAAGGGTATTTCCACGTTCTGGCTCAGCATTGTTACCAATCATTATATATTGCCTATTACAGAGGAACAGGAAACATAAGCAAAGTAGTAGTTTACAGTTCATACACAGTGTAAGTCAGAATAAACTGTCTTTTTAAATTGACAAACTTCACTCTCATTTGTTTTTGAGAAGGAACTATATCTTTCTTGTCATAGTTCCCTTTGTCCCTTACCGCTGGGTACCCTCCAAAATGGCATCAGCGTTAATATGTTCCATGTCCAAGGTCCGATATTGATGTCATACCTGTTAGTCAAAAGTCAGTAATTACTGGTGCTGTAAAATGGAACAAGCAGAAGCTTGGGAGCAGAGCAAAGAGGATGGCTAATTGCTACTGCTCACAGTAACCACGAGGAGATGTGGAAGAGAATGCTGGCTGTGTCAGGATAGTAAGAACTCCCCTAACTTCCTGTCACACAGAGGCGTGCAACAAGTGTGTATTCAGATCACCATCTGAAACTGCTCATTACTGTTTGGTCACCATAAAAGAAAGTCAGTGTAACTTTGAAAGATGGCATTTGGACTAAACCTGACCTGACAAGTCTTTTCAAAGCTGAATTAGAATCTTCCTGTGAATTCAGGGATCCCCCCCAAATTCATATGGAGACTACGATACAATTGCTGTCATCCTCAAAGCAGAACTGAATCCCATGAAGAGCACCAGTCCCACATGCGATGGCAGGTTGGATCTAGAGGTTGTCTGATCAGAGGGCAGGAAGTACTGCAGGTTGGACCACAGCATGAGACTGGCTTGAGGCCATGCTTGACTAGCCAGGCATATTTTTGATCTGTCAACTTTATCACGTAGAGGCTATTGTAAATACCAGGCTGCATTTAAGATAAAACAAAGTACCACTCCGTGTCTTTGAAGGTGCAGACATAATTATGCTTTGGTTCTTTCCATTTGAAAGGTTCTTCTCTGGCCAATGGAAGCTTGAATCTACACAGCACTGTGAAGAGGAAACTGGATGGGGAGAAAGATTATGTCTTCGATAAGAGACTAAGATACAGCGTGCGTCAGAATGAAAGTAATTGCCGGTTCAGGGACATTGTAGTCCGGAAAGAAGATGGTTTCACACATATTTTGCTGTCAAGTCAGACTTCAGATAACAATGCACTGACCCCAGAGGTAAGCATGTAGCCATAAAAGCCAAAAAAAGGCATCCTAATGCGTGGGTTATCTTGGAAACACTGCACTTGAACTGGATTTCATGTATTCTTTTCCTAATTATCTTAGAAAAGAAATATGGAGTTCAGATATATCTAACTTGTTCACGCTTGGGATTCCTCTTGAAAAGAAGGCAATGGAAATTGACTTTTAATTTACATGTCTGAAATCAAAAATTAGAAGTAAGGAAAGGAATGGCAGGATCAGTATTTCCCCCATGGAGTAGTGGGAAGCTGTTTTTCACATGTCAAAGTTACCAATATTTACTATCCTTAGAAGAAATATTGTCTCTTTCAGTTTATTAATTTAAATAGTGGTCCAGTTGCTGCATACAGAGAATTTCAGGCTATATCCTGAGACAGTAATTCTAAAAGTATACCTTGATGCCTAATTGCTTTTTCTCTGAATCACTTTTTAAGTCCCTATTTATGAAATCTTAACCAATTAGGGGCTCTATTCTAGCTGAATTGTGTAAAGTTGTACAACACATACATGATATTAAGAAGTCCCTGGTTCCAAACATTATATACTCAAAGTCAGACTTGGCCTTGTAGTTATGGGTCATATGTACATATATGGGTTACTGGAAGAGCTGAGAAGCTCTTCCTCCCACTCCCTGTCATCCCAACATAGTGGGCAGCAATGCCCTGGAATACCTTTGCCGAGTTGGAACAAAAGGGATGTCAATAAATGCCTGCATCAGGATGGATGTCTTGGAGAGCCAAGAACACGCCTGAGCCCTGTTCCACGTGGGCAGTAATGGCCTGGTGGAAAAGGGTTACCATAGGTCAGAGAAGAAATAACGAGCTGCCTTCCAGCACCAATTTTGCCTGTCTGAGCATTCTGCGGGCAGAGTTCCTCCACAAGCTGCCCACACTGTGGCAGATCTCTCTTTTCTGCACTCCAGACACACCAGTGCAGCTCTGCTTTACGTAGTTCTTCAAGATAAGAGTATACGAAATAGCAGCTTGAGCACCATCTGAGGGAAAAGTAGACTGTGTCTTTGAGGAATTATTTTAGTCAGTAAGAAACTGAATAACTTTGAAATTACTTACAATGAGCTTCAGATAAAACCACTGGCAGGTATGATGGACCCTAAATTAGACTCCACATCCCAAATGCATACCTACACATGGACGTTGATACACAGAATTATCGTAAGTAGGTAAAACCGATGGTACATGCATTTATCACTCCTAAACTATCTAATATATAGAAGGACTGTCTTGGTAATTAACACAGAACAGCAAACACCTGCTTTTAATACTAATTCCTCAAAACGCATTAGATTGCATCAAATCCATCACTCCATCCCTGTATTAATTACCTCTAATTAACACTGCAGGTAATTGAAACGAAGAGCTCAAGGGCCTGAAAAAGTATGAAATTAAGTACTTGCAATGTTGAGGCTGAGCAGACATACCTTTATGTGGCTGTGCTGTTCCACATCAGCAGTGCTCAGATGCTCTAACCAGTGATTTAATTCAGACTTTCCAGGTCCGCCAAACCAATCCATTTCATTCTTTGAACATTTTCAATATGCCAGGAACTCGCCTCTGTGGAAGAATAGATGATAAGCATATAACAGTCCTCTTCTTGCATCACCAGCATAGACTATTTCCAGAACCTTTATTGAAGCTCACTTGAAAACCGGGAAATACATTTTAGAAAACTACATTACTGACCAGGATCTGGATGGTCAGGAATTAATCAAGGTAATGAGTTCTCCACATAGAGACTGGCTGTTCAAAACTCATCCAGGCTGAGGGCAATTGAAAGCTCTTGCCCTCTGAAGGCTGCTTGCTGGCAAACATGAAACAACGTCTTTGGCCTTGGTCCAGGCTGCAGCCCATGATCATTCACACCACGACATCCAACACCTCCAGTATTGGCAGTTCCACACCCTTGCTGGCAATTACAGCAAAACTCCAAGGAACTGAAAGGAGGAGTGTGTTGAAAGCCTTGTCCCTGCAGTTTGTCACCCACAGCCATACGTGAGACAGACTGACAGAGTATTTTAGGGACATTTACAACATTCTCAGTTTTGGTACCTTTTATCGTCAGTAAATAGAAAGTACAAACACGTAATTCCTACAAAATGAAGAAAGTATGTTTCATTTTGTCAAAAGAAACCCTAACTTCAAGCTTTATTAGACGTTCAGTAAATGATGTTTGCCAAATAGTAAATGATTGGTTTACTGTGGTAAACAAGTGGTCTGGTTATTCTGAGCCATCTCTGTTAGGAAAAAAGGAAGAGGTGTGCACTGCCCACAATCATTATAAAACGAAGCTTGTACAAAATCTCTCACCCCCAAACAGCCCTGCTTCCCTTTGTGCTTTATCTTAATCTTCAGAAGAAATGGAATAGTTTTGTTCAACCATTGGCCTCCGCTACTTATGCCAATTTACTTAAAATAACAAAGAATTTATTTATACAAAAAAACCCTTAAAATTGAAAAGCTTAGCGCAGGCTGCCTGAGTCTTCACACTATACTTTCAGTAACCACATCACACCTGTGGGTTTGTGCAGGTGAAATGAACATGAAATGCTGACGCCTCTTCCAGCAGCATTTGCACTGATTGAAGCTGGCACAGCGCCACTCTAGTAATTGAGGGGTTTCTACAAAAAAGTTTGGGCACTATAGAAATTCTTTCTTATGTTTTACAAGACCTTATAAAACTTCCAAGCCAGTGTCATGAAACAGGTCAGCTTTTTTTCATTTCAGTGGCTTAGGCTTGCCACTTTTAAATTTAATTTTTAAAATAGATTTGTAAAATTTTTCATCATTCAGAATTCCATGAGGGCTTCTTTTCTCATGGGTCTCTTGCTGCTTCTGAAATTCTTTCTCCAGTGATGGTGTTGCTGTTTTAACTGAGCTCATTTCAAGGATCCAAATTCTGTTTCAAGATTAAATGGATCCATCCACTGTTTTTAGTTTACACTATTAAGGAGCTAAGAATTAATATTCCCCTGAATTAAAGCGAAATGTACTCTAAACACCTAATGCTTCCACTAAGACTCACAGAGCTGCCTCAAGTACATTTTTCATACAAAAAATCAGGTTTCACATTTCTGGCCACGAGAATTACAGGGATTGAAGTTCTATCAATCAGCTTCATTTTGGAGCTCGTTTCGTTCACCTTCCTTACTTACAACTTTGCCTGACTTAAAAATTAAAAAAAAGGGCAGACGCAAGTTTACTGTACCTGTATTTTTGCTGCCATACAAAGATAAACCAGCTTTTTGGCCAGTACTTCTGCCTGAAGCCAGCCGTGTGGGTTCCTAAGTCCTTTATTTATCAAACTGAAAAGACTCAGAATCTGTTTGCACAGAGTCCGTAAGTGACAAGAAGTGTAATTCTGTAAAAAGATACAAGTGTGGAGGAGGTTCTAAGAAAAACTGAATGGCTTTAAAATTTTGTTTTACTGTAATATTTACAGAATATTTACCTGTAAGAATATCAACAGTTAATCCTTACAGATTCAGAGAAGTTAACTAATAGTTTTAACTAAAAGTTTTTAAAGTTTTAAACTAATAGTTTTAAACTAATATTTCTATTTATGTGAACAAGATCTTCTGTTCAAGATACTCTGTAATTTCAGTGATAAATTCCCAGCTCTCTGATCTCCCCAGAACGGATGCAAATGTGAAAGCAAAGGGCACCAAATGCCTTTTAAAATTCCCTACATCCAGTGAAAGGCATTAAAATAAACTCTTAGAAGTTTAATGAAGTTTTTAAACATCTTATGTTTACTCTGTGATACAAGGTATCCTGTTAAAAAACTAACCAGCTTTGTGACAGGATTACAAAATTAAGCAACTTTTGAGAAAGTGATAATTTTATTATATATTTGGGTTTCAATAAAACAGTAAGTGAAGCATTAGCTCTGGTCTAAACTGATAGTTCGGTAGATTATCATAAACTAAATAACTGGCCCATCCTGTTTTGTAAATACTTCCTCAGAATTTTTTGGGATTAAAACCAGACAGGAGTTCTGAACTTAAATTATATCTACTTTACAGTACTGCAGTTTAATACACAGTTCTGCAACCCTACAGACAAACCATCTTTTTTATCTCATTGTTAGTAGCTTTGCAATAATCATAGAAACATCTGTAGAGAAATCCCCACACCCAGACATCCAGTGAGGAATCATGGCATAGAACGAGGGAGTGAGAACTGACTTTGCTGGCATTGGTGTATTCCAGTGAGCCTCTGAGCACTTGTGATAATAATGACAAATTTACAGTGAAAGAAAATACTTTTTGGAGCCTGAAAACACTGATACATTATGGTTTCCTGGTTTCTGAGATTGTTTTCTGTTGCTAGAAACTAGTGGATCAGTGGAACTAAATTTCCACTCCTGCTCAAAAATACTGTCCAAACCGCCCCATTTTCAACTGTATCTGAGAAATCAATTCCTAATAACAGACCTTTAATATCACCCTCTCCAAAACATTGAAGAAACAGTGATAGCAGAATATTGTTTTTTCCTACAAGTAGGATAACCTCTGCTCAAAAGCTGGGTGTACTTTTAGATGGCTTTAGCCATCCAAAGTACTGAGGAGTAAGATAAAATGAGGCAGGATTGTCATGGAAATTATGTGTTTGAAGGATGGCAGTGGTAACATCAAAGAGATGGTACAGGGGCAAGTAGCACTGGAGGAAGGGGAATGGGAAAGAAACTGGCTGAATGGAGTATCCTATCGTGGCATCATATTTAAAGCAACGCTCCTCATTGTATATAAACTCTTTGACTGTGTTCTGTGATATTATTTAAACTTCCTAAGACAGAGCAGATTGTGAGAACATATAAATAAAAGGATGATCTTGCATTCACATGGAACTAGAAAAATCAAAAGATGTATCTTTTTGGATTCTAACATCTATCACCTTCTAAAATGTCTTTTTGACTTTGAACAGAGGTCTTGGGGGCTTTTTCCCTTTGTTCCCCCTTTAAGAATGTGCGGGTTTGCTGTTTTTACCAACTGAGGGCTGAGATGGCCTCTGAGACTCTGAGAAAAAAACACTACTTGTAAAATCAGCGCTGACATTTTTGTACCTGCCCAAGAATTTCAAATACGCTTCCAAATTCTGCTGCTTTTAATTACTTCATTTCCACCCACTGTCACATACAGGCGCTCTGAAGTGCCCTTGTAAAAGTGAAGCATCTAAAAATTCACCACCTGCTTTCTCGTGTCGCGCTCTCAGCAGCTGTAAGAACCGTATTTCTGCAAACACGCGTGGAAAGCAGGCAGGTAGCACTGCACTGTGGGCTTTGAGTGGACAAGTTCAAGCCTGGCCTCACAAGCCACGGGAGTTCTCATAAGAGGCTTCCTAGCACGGTATAAACAAAACTTTGGTTCGGTGTTTAGGGACATTTCTTAAATAAGGCAGAATCTATAGAATTCAGAGATCTAAAGAATTTTTGGAAACAGAAAGTAGTGAACAGAAATAATCACAGGCTAGACTTGTTTGTCTCTCACATGGAAACTATATTTAATCCCCGCCCCCCCATATTTTGCTGTCTTTTACCTGAACTTATACTAACAGCAAATCTTTAGGTTCAAAGGAGAAAAATTTGACTCAGCAAGACCTGTCTGTAGGAAACACTGTGACACGTGTGTTTGAGCACAGGAGGTGTCACACTAGGTGACATCGTATCCTCCTGACGTGAGGGGCAAATCGCCAAAGAGAAGCGGGGAATCTGAAATCGATTACAGCTTACAAACTACACTGAATTGTGACCAACCAAGAAATAACCCATCAGAAGTTTATGAAATAACGTCTCCTTTTAAAAGTCATTAAAAAAACAATTCTGCTCAGATGAAAGGCCATTTTCTTACAATACCAGCAGCTCAATTCTAGACATATTTTGATTACGTTTGATTTACGATACAAGTAATAGCTTGATGCAATTGTAAAACAGAGTGTAAAAATGTCTCTCTTTCCAGGGGCTTTTTTGCTCTAACTTTTGTACATTGACCATAGAAAAGAAGTGAATAATATATTTGTTATGTTGATGTATACAATGTCCTCTTGTCTTGCCTTGCTGTGGTTCAAGTCATGTAAACCAAAGAAGTAGCTGAAAAACTGAAAACGGGGGTTTATAGATTTTGCTTACAAGCTGTTGAGGTTTGTAGGCTATTGCTGTGATGACGGTGTTCCTGAGGGTACAGCGATGTACACTGAATATACATGATGAAAATAAAAAACTGATATTTGGAATTATTAAATTGCCATCAAATAGCATAAGCTAGCTAGAATTTCACATAGAATAAGCAAAGAACAGCCAAGTTTGAAAAACTCTTTGCATTAGAAAGCACCTACACTTCCAAATCTAAAACTCTCAGTGTTCTCATTCTAAGTATATTAAAATTCTATTAATATATATAATTGATGTAAGTATTAATCGTGCCCCAAATGTAAGTCTCTCAAAATCAGTAAAACAGTTTGTAAAACTAGGGAAATGATATTGCAACGGCATGCATGTCGAATTGTTTACTTTTCTTTATCCACAGATCATGAAGGAAGTGCGGAGAGCATTGTGCAATGCATCAGCTGATGACAGTAAACTCTTACTTCTCAGCGCAGTGGGAAGTGTATTCTGTAGTGGCCTAGATTACTCATATTTAATTGGCAGGTTATCCAATGACAGAAGAAAGGAAAGCACTAGGATTGCAGAAGCTATAAGGTGACCCAAGCTTACCTATGATCTCTAAATTATGAAATGCAGTGTGTGATTATAAGATATTTATCAGGTCCAAAAATGTTGTATATTGAAGTGTTGATTGCGTTCTAATTACAGTCCTACAAATTTGTTTAGAATGAAAAACCTTGGACCTTTCCTTACTAGAAAAGAAAGCACATGTATTCCAGTGCTAATATCCACAGGGATTTATTTTATTCCACTTCTGTGTATTTACTATTTCAAATCATTCCTCCAAATTCAAATACAACTTTGTTGTTGTTTTTCCAAATTACCTGTTGTTTCATGTTCTGAAGTGGTTCCTGAAAGGCAGATATTTTATGTTTTAATGTTCATCATTTTAATGAATGTCAGTACCAATGGGAATCCATGGCTTACTCATGTTCTGTTGAAACAGCAGTCTGCCACTGTATTTCAGAACCTTATTAGAAGGGTCTCCACTCTTCTTCTCAAGTTTAAATTACTTAATATATATGTAAATGTAGTTTTGGTTTCATAACTAAAATGTGACTTTCCTTATACATATCACATTACTCAGCAGAAATCCAGGGTTTTTGACATGCAGCCTGCCAATCAGTCTGCACAACACATCACCAAATATTTCCCTATCCATGAGGTACACTTTATACATGTTTGGCAGATCTGCCAGTGTAAATCAACATTACTCCACTCAAGCCAATGGTATTTCACAAGTCTGTACCAGGAGAGGGTTTGGTCCCCCTTTTTTTCCCCCACTTCCTACAAATATTCTTCTGAGAGCTTTAAAACTTCATACAACAATTCCATGAAGGAATATGAAATAATTTGGTTTACAACAGATCTCTATTTTGGATGTATTAGTAGAACATAAGATCAGGTTTAGTTACTACATGACATGCATTAACCATCAATTATCTTGGTTACAACTACTGCAGATCAGTTTGGATTCTGAGTTTAATACTTTTGAAATTCTCAAAGTAGTAACTATTTTGAAAGAATTTAAAAATACTTCTTAAATATAATAAATAACGTCCTGTTTCTAAAACCCCAGCTGTGCTTGACTATCATGTAGTGATATTTAAAACAAGAAAAACCCACTGAAAGGACATATCCTGGTTTTTTATGTGAGAGATTTTTAAGAATATGGAACCAGTGATATGAGGGAAGGAAATCACTATTCTTGTTTGAAAACACAGGCACACTGACATTCCATTAGAAGTCGTAAATTTAATATTGTTCCTGTAAATACTGTGTAGATAGGTGTTGTAATGTATGTATACGTTTATCTACACACATTTCTTATACAGGTGTACTCATCAATTGAACATTTAAAGGAGGGTAAGCCAGACTATGACACTCAGTTTCTCCCTCCTCGGACTCACAGCACACTCTTGAAATCCTGGTACAATGTGCTGCTCCTTGTCAAGAATGTCGGTTTCAAGCCCACTGGAAATAGATTTTTTTTTTTTTGCACTTCTGGAAACAATACACTACGTTTTCCATTTAGCACTCCCTGTGCTTTCTGTGAACAAAAGACTCAACTCATGGAAAATATACTGTAATAAGGGTAGAAAAAAATGTACCCTTCACTTTTTCGGTGGTTAGGATGTCCAAAAACATGCTAATGGATCTCTGCCTCCACTGCTTTACATCGAGGTAATCTTGTAGCTTGATTACTGTGTGTTTCCACCTTCTACAGTATGGATCTTGTATACTGATCACCAGTTAAAACTGAAGTTTAAATACCCAGCAAGTCTCTTCTGACATGAATGATTTCATCATTTGGCCCCTGTCCTCATCCACTGCCTGTGGGGCTTGCACTCACAGGCATGCGGCACTGTAGCTTCTCTCCAAGTACTGAGTGCAGATCCACCAGCCCAAGCTGCCATCACTCAGAAGTGCATCTGGCACTGCAGTTCTGGAGCAGGGGAAAGGCAGACAGACAGACGGCACTGCAGCTCTGCAGCTGCGGCCTACCGAGCCCTGCAGTCAAGGGGCTCACTGGAAGCCATTCCCAGCATCAATCAGGCATCATTATGTGACTGGATACGTAAAATTCAGAAAAAAACAAAGGGTGACTTTATTTGCTTAACTTCTTTATAGCCTTTGTCATACTTATGAGCCCTGACCTGCAACAAGACCTCTGCAACAATGAAGATGTACCTGAGCATCCCAAAGTGTATTTGACAGTCAACTTCCCAGATAGCCTGTAGCAAAACCAAAAACCTTCTGCATGTGACACTTTTTCCTGTCTTTGAGCTTCTGGCTCTGTTGTGCACCAGTTACGATTTTAAGATTGCTTTGAATTGAAAAAAATATCTTCTAGCCCGGAAACTACATGAGTGAACTTAGAGTTTGGAGACATGGAAACATGCTGGGTTGTGGGTACAAAGAGAATGCACTGAAACAGATAACGTACCAAACAGGAAACATGGTTAAGTGGAGCGCTAGACACTGCAGCTTCTATTGACCAAATGCAGGCATTTGTTCCCCTCGCAAGTCCCCACCGTTCTAGCCTTCCACTCCATCCTATAGGTGGCAAGTTCTGTACCCATCCATTGTACCATCCTCTGTGCTCCCCGTCCTTCCCTCATGACAGAGGCTCATGATGTCTTCTCAATGTTCTGTTCCACTCTCCTCATATCCAGGTCCTCCCTCCCTTGCTCACTTCTATGAATATTATACATTTCCTTCAACCCTTCCCCTCCACTAATGTGTTCTGCTTTGTTCTTCCTCCCCATCATCTAACCTTTTTCTCTCCACGTCCCTAATTGCTTTTCCATATTCACTTCCAGTCCCATTCATCACCACATGCTTCCCACATATTTCTCTACAACACTGACTTCTTCTGCCTCTGCATGGTCTATTGCTGCCATTTATCCATAGTTTCTTCTTTTTACATATCATTTGTCATACCCCTGTTCCCATCTTCAGTCCTCCTTGGAAGACTTACTTGCTTAACTACTAAGGTTCTCAACATTCAGGAGTTAATCAGGTGCAGTGATCCACAGTCATTGCTCAACCTTAAACAACCGAAGAAATAACGAGATAAGGGCACAGCATTGATTTGGCAAACAAAACTGAACCACAGCTCAACCCTGCTATTCTCTAGGAAGAAATGGTCTTGAACAGACAAGTATGATCCTTATTTCACTCTGTCTTGCTGCTGCTGTTCTGGTTTATTATTCACTGTATGAACAGAGCTGCATCAATTCTCACAAGTCTCTATTTCCCCATGGTCAAAAATCAACTCCTTACAGGGTAGCCTGAAAAACAGAACTTGTCCATTGAACTGGGTCGCTTCAGGCTTTTCATTTTCATTTGAAATATACTCAATGTCCTTGCACTTCAGTCCAATAAAATACTTATCTTCAATAGTTTTCCATTTTTTGCCAAATCCACACTGTAACCTGCAAGGCTACCTCCTGTCCTCTGATACAGCAGTCTAGATCCTCAGTGGGAGAGCTGCAGCTCATCAAAGGGCATATTTGACAAAATGTTCTTTCCTAAAATCTGTCAGCAAAGGTGCACTCTGGATCTAATAAATACCCAGAGCAGGAACAGACTCTCCTCTTTTGTTTTGAGTTTGATTTATACATGTCTCTTTTCTAAAGTAATTGAGCATCTCGTTTGTCTCCATATACCTGCTGTGCGCTGAGCTGCTGGAGCCCATAATTTGCCCACAATTACACTCATGCTTTTTCCTAATTGGTGTAGAGCCTGTTCCATTCAACAGATACCTTTCCACAGCTGCTGGTAGGTAACTTATTTAAAATATCTCCTCATTGCACAGAACTGAACATGTTCTAGCTCATTCATCCAGATGAATACGATCACATTTACTCCCCCATTATTTCCTATTGCTTCACATTGCCTGTTGTAGGCAGGCAGGGGCATCTACTTTGTTATGTCTTTGCCAAAGACATTTGCAGTGAAGACCAAACAGATCATCCGCCTGATTCTTTCCCTGTTGAAACATTTTTCTCTCTCTCTCGGACTCCCCTTCGTGGGTCTTGTTCTTGCCACTGGTGTGCCATAAACACACACTATCTCCCAATCCATTAATGGGACTTGCAGTAACCTTTGACAACCTTTTGATCTTAAGAGAACATTTTGAAAAAGAAATAATTCACCATCCACCTATGAGTTTCCTGCCTTTCACGTTATAATAAATTCATCAAGTTAGCCAAACCAGATCATCAGAATCCTGACTAGCCACTGTGGAGCAAACTGAGAAGTGCCATGTGATCAAACTCATGAGTTAGTAGTCCAGGGGGAAAACTAAACCTAACCAAACCATTCTACAAAAAGTACAACAGTCATTCCAATTAATCAGTTCATGTACAACATATACAAAACTATTTATAACCCAGGTACTCAGAAAGATTAAATAACTAAATATGAGCAAAATTTTCCATGTGCGAACTGGAAAGTACCTTGCAATTCTGACCTCGTAGAACTGGGCCATGGCATTTAATGTGTTCATCTGTGGTTCTAATTTGTTTTCAGATTAAGTACTTTAAGCTTGGGTATTTATCTAAGTGTTGCTTCTGTATTCAAGATCATTCTTTTATTTTTTATTTTAGGGATTTTGTAAAAGCTTTTATTCAATTTAAGAAGCCAATTGTGGTTGCTATCAACGGCCCTGCTCTTGGGTTAGGAGCTTCTATTTTACCACTCTGTGATATCGTTTGGGCAAGTGAGAAGGCATGGTTTCAGACACCATATGCAACAATCCGACTCACTCCAGCTGGCTGCTCATCATACACATTCCCGCAAATTCTGGGGGTTGCACTGGTAAGGTTTTCCACCTCGAACTGCTGAAGAACCTTTCTTAAATTCATGCTCTTTCTCTCTTTAAAAAATAAAACAGAAAACAACCATTTCTCTTCACTGTCATGATTGGAAATGCAATCTGTGAGAAGTTTTCTAATCCCTACAGATTTCTTATCACAAAATGACCTCAGAACTCAATGCATTACACATGCTGTATACAAGAAAGACTGGCCACAGGTTGAAAAAGCAAAGATTGTCAAGATCACGGTAGAAAAAGGAAGAAATGTATTAGCAGAATAACATTGCAGAGTGCTGGTCTGCGTTGTCTTAGGATTGTGCAGTAACAGAGCAAGATGCTGCTCTCTGCTCCCTAAAGACAATCCATGATGATCCCAGTAAGGTTGCTTACTTTTTACCAGTATAACAGAGAAGAATTTGCCCCTTTCATACTAGGTTCCCTGACACCAGGCACAGTGTCACTGACAGTCACTCCTGTAAATCAGCAGTACAGATCCATCATGCGTGCCAACACATTTCTCCTCAACGAAACCCATGCTATGCTCTGGCCACCTGCATAATCCTTAAATAGCTACTGAAACTCCTTTTAAAGTATTTTGCAATATGGAATGATACAGGAGACCATTTGTAAATTTAATCTTGAAAATAGCAGGCAAGTATGGAACATTTTTTAAGGGAATTATAACCCAAGATCACAAGTAATCTTTTGGTTTCACAGGCCAATGAGATGTTGTTCTGTGGGAGGAAGCTGACGGCACAGGAAGCCTGCAGCAGAGGACTAGTGTCACAAGTATTTTGGCCAACCACTTTTAGCCAAGAAGTGATGCTACGAGTGAAAGAAATGGCATCCTGCAGTGCAGTGGTAAGAACTCAAACTCCTTTGTGATTACACTACATCTCACAGAGGTAAGGTGTGCTCCCAAGGCTCATCCCATGGAGGATCCTCAGTGTCGACAACTATACCTGTGAAAGAAGGCTAACCCCGGAAAATCTGCCTCGGGAGCAGGGAGCTCATGGAGTTTCTCATTCTCAGGCAGGGTTATTTCCTTTCCCCATCGTTACAGTTACGTAATATGAGTGGAACGTCCTTGCCCCAGATTTTGAAGGGAGATTTTAGCATAGGTGTTCTTCATGAAGATGGAAGAGTCTGAAACCATACACCTGTACTGGGAAAACTCTGTAGGGCCAGTAAGAAAATATATTTGCCTTTCATGTTGTCCTGGCCTACCGTGTTTCAGCTGAGTCTGCCACCTTTTCTGCACCTGCATAGTTCCTGATTCCACAAAATATTCTCCACAGTGCACCAGAAGGGTAAGATAGTGCCAGCTAACCTCTGCTGTGAAGGAGAGGTGAGATTCAGACACGGAGGGATTTGAACACAGTCTGGTCACAGTGTATTATAACTTTCCTCTTGTCTACATAAAAGTTGAAAGAAAATCCTTTCCTATTTTTACTTCCCAAGGTTTTTTTCCCTTCAGGCAGATATACTCCTATTCTGAGTACATCCTTGTTTAAAAAAACATGCAGTGAAGAAAGTGATACTGGCTGCAATAAAACTGCACTGAAGTGCAAATCATTGCAGTTTCTTGCTATACTTCCCGTGTCTGAAACTATTCTAAGCATCCCTCAGTTTCGTTTAAAAGATCCATTGTAAAAAAGGAGGTAGAGACACAGGAGATTTTTAATTAAATGATGTGGAGATTAGATCTCACAAAAGACATCCAGAATGAAACTCTCTGGAAATGCAGCATAAGCTTATTTGATCATGCTGATATAACGTGTATTATATGAGTTGGGAAGACCTCTGGGCCTTACTGTGAATTCTTCCTTCCTTCACTCATATAGGCTATCAGTGAAATTTTCTCGAGACCTGTTAGAAAGACTGGTGCTAATTTGTGGACAAAGATGAGAGTTAAAACTGCCAAAGACTAGATTTGCTCTCTCAGATCCTAAATGCAAATCAGGCTGAAGTCACAAAACATCAGTGAAATTTTCTCTTGAGACCTGTTAGAAAGACTGGTGCTAACTTGTGGACAAAGATGAGAGTTAAAACTGCCAATATCAGTGAAATTTTCTCGAGACCTGTTAGAAAGACTGGTGCTAATTTGTGGACAAAGATGAGAGTTAAAACTGCCAAAGACTAGATTTGCTCTCTCAGATCCTAAATGCAAATCAGGCTGAAGTCACAAAAACAATGAATATGATGAGCTCATCCAAGTTCACTGTGGATACTTGTTCACAAACAGACCAAGAAAAGTACACAGGCCCCATGATTTGCAATTAACACCATTTACTTGAGCTAAAGAGAAATACTACTGTGGAATAGCAGTATTGTAACCTAAACCAGGTAGGAACTGGGCTTAACGTGTTGGCGTTGACAAAGCTGAAGTGCAGGGTATGCAGAGTATGCCTCTCCCATACCAGAAACACTGTATTAGTTATATTACACCTTCTGCCCTCAGAAAAACAGTAATGTATGAATTATTAATGGTTTTGTTTGACTAGGTGCGTTCTTTGTAAGATACTGGTGTTATATATTTCAGAAAGAATTTTAAGGGGTGTAGTCTCAATGTGTATAAAAATGGCTCTGGGAGAAATGAACTGAGCAACCATGGACTGTTGTTCTTGCCTTTGAGAACTTGCAGCTGATACTAAGGGCTTGAGATTGGGCTTTCCATCACAAGAACCTTTGATGATTTGTTGTGACTACTTGTACATGCTAAGCAAATCTAACTCCAGGACACAGAGGGTGCTTGTTTTGCTTAACACCCTTCTTTTATAAAAAATTCCACTTTTGTAAACATTTAAGTAAAGAAACTTAAACAGGTATTTGCAGTGAATTCCCATTAATTTCTGTTTTGATAAGGAAATGATGCATGAGGGAAAATTGTTAAAGATGATGGACATCCAAATTTGGGTTTCCAACCTCTATAACTCTAAACACTACCTTCCAAAAAACAGGTAGCCAGTATATCGTGTCTCACTCATTTGCATTTCAAGGGACCTTATTTCCTTCAGCTCCTTCTAGTGCTTCACAGCAGACCTTCAATAAACTCAGATACTTCAGAATCCCTCATTCCTTTTAAAAATGTTGGCACTAACACATAAACCTCAGAAGTCCTTAATTCTTAAAGACGCTGAGTGTCAGCAAGTGGAGTTACGGCTGTAAATCAAATCTAATTCTGTGTCCAGAGGAGTTATTTAGACTGTAAAACACAGTCAGTAGTATAAAAACACTGTTCATGCCATTATCCATTATAATTTTTTCAGATTCAAAATAAAATACTGAGTGATACTTTGGCTTTAGGTATTGGAAGAGTCCAAATGTCTGGTGCGGAGCTTCCTGAAATCTGGACTTGAAGATGTGAATGAGAAGGAGTGTCAGATGTTGAAACAGCTGTGGAGTTCTTCCAAAGGACTGGATTCGTTATTCAGCTACTTGCAAGACAAAATTTATGAAGTCTGATGTCCTGGTCTAACTGAAAGAGAAAACGCTCCACTTGTGAACAGAGTCAAACATTACCTGTGTTTGAAAAGCAGAGGCAATGCATCAGTGAGGACTTGTGACGGTGTATCTAATACCTATGGTTGTGTCGATTTCCTTGTGAGCTACAGAGCTGCTTGTAGCTGGTTTGACTTTGTGTAACCGAGAGGTAGGCAGGCTTGTTCAGTGCACAGAACCTCCACCGAGGGCTGCATCTTTCACATTGCTCATCCAGGTAAAAGTGTACATTCCACGTGCTGAGGAGCACCAGTGAGGCCCAGTAAGGCACACCATTAGTAATGATTTCGTTTCTTTGTCCTTCTTAACTTATTCTTGCTGTTGCAGCACATCTGGGCTGACACAGAGGGCTCCATCTAAAAACTGGGTCAGCATAATATTTTGTAGACCCAAACGCCGTATTTCAGAAATGTTTTAATTATTTTTTGTCTAAGTTCTAACAGTGTAATGGGAAAATCTGATAATTTATATGTATAATATGTAAAGTTAGTTTTACAAAAACTACTAGGATTTTTTTCTTTGTTGAATCTATTTAACTTATTTATTTTGTGTTCATATTCAAGCTGTTTATTGACCACAGATCTTATTTTCATACTTCCCTTGACTGAATTAATGGCATCACATGAGAATGAAACACATTTTTAGAAGCAAATTGTGTAAGAAGATAAAGAATATATAGCAAACACACAGAATACTGTGAGCAGTAAAAGAAACAGCCACGTGCATGCTCCTCTGTGTAAAACTGTACAAAAAAAGGTATGAAATAGATTAATTTGCTCAGTTTAAGGGGAAAAAAGTGGATTCTGAAACAGTGAGTCCCCCTTAAGTCTCTCTTCACTTTCTGCCTTCTTGAGGAGCATTGAAGGGCTTGCCAACAAGATGCTTTATTTAAGTTTACTATATTCCTGTTAGCCGGATATCAGTAACAGGGTGAGTGGTGCCGTTATGTGGCATCGTACTGTTTTTTCAGGTTTAAACATCCCCTTTCAGTCCGAAGTCTAAAAGCAAATCCGTATGAGCCTTAGTCTAGTTGCCTGATTCCTCAGGTGTGAGATAATTTCTGCTCTGGAGGCCTTTGGGTGTGGGCCAACACTTTATACAAGGTGCTAGGTATTGAACTAAGAGCAGGGAGAGGTTTTGTTTTGCTTTTCCCAGCTCTCCACATCTGGCCACCCCACCATCTGTTACAAGAACTTACGGCTATCCATAAAAGCAGTCCACCATAAACGACAAAAATCCAGTCTGCCTAGTTTAGAATGTGATCCTAGTACTTTTCGGTGACACTGACTGACTTCTGAACACTGGATCTCTCTCTCTGTTCTTTCTCGCTAGTAAGGCAATTAATATGGAAATAACACGCATGCTGTGTGACTTCACCTGCCTTCTAGTACGCCCAAATTAAAACCTCTTGAAGCAGAAGCTTTGCACATTTGTTTGCTTTGTAATTTGTGCACTTGCTCTCCATCCTTGAGCTCAGTGACTTGCTTATGATTTAAGCCTCTGCAAATGAGGCTGCTAGGTTTTCTCCCTCCCAGTATTTCCATGAAGAATTTCAACAAAGCCTTTGTCAAGTTAACGAACAGATGATTATAGTAAACAGTAACCTTCAACATATTCATATAGCATTTCTTGTTCCACCAACAATTAGAAGTGCTGTTTCTATGGCCTAATTGTACCACTGAATTTTAAGGAAATCATTACCCTAAAGGCAGAAGTTCTCATGGAAATTTTTCATTAAAAAGACAAAATCTGGCTCCTAGGTGCCTGGTTTAAATGTTTTCAAATAAACTTACCAAAACAAAAAACTTAGTTGTAAACGGCTGAAACAGAACTCTTTCAAGAACTACTTGAAGTGACAGATGCACCACTTGTTTTATACCAAGACTTGCTTATTTCCACAACCTGCCAGCACTGCCACAGAGCGCACGCGCAAACACGGGGTGGGTCGAGGCCACAGGACCCCTCCTATGCCAGCCTGTGCGTGCGAGTCACCTGTATGGCAGTCCCCTGAAAACGAGAGGGATTACTCAAGTGAAAACCACTCACATGCATTCGTGTTTGCACAACCAGGCCTCCAGCATAGGACTTCAGAAATAAAAAGGAAAAAAAGAAAAAAAAAGAAAAAAAAAAGGCAATGGAAAGTACTATGATTCTTCAGTTTCCTTTATTTCCTTTATTCCTGTCCAGAGAGCCATAACGCTTAGTCATGTGTTAGATAATAAAACGTTAGGAAGTTTATTTCAATACTATGCTTGGATTTTGTAGATAAATATAGAAAAATTGCTCAGCAATGTGAAGGTATGCTTTCCATATGAGATTTTCAAGCCAAGAAGAATCTTAAGTTGTTAGACCTTTAAACTGCATCATTTCATCTGAATTTTCAGATATCTGTATCTTAGCATTTTTTATGGCAAAGGAATGGTTGAAATACATTTTCTATAATTATTTTTCCATTAAAGCAAGCACTAATCATAGTTAACATTTTTAATTATTCATATCTATACAGTTACAGTCTAGTTTTCCTGGAATCTGTTTTCCCTTCAAAAAAGAGTAATAACAATGTCAAAAACTTCTTTTCCAGTATTTAAAGATCCGAATCGATTTTCTCTTGTGTTTCTGTCCTTACTAGGTATTCAGATATCTCGATGTACTGTACATATTAGTCTGGGTACCTTTACTAATATTCACAGTATTTAAGATGATAAATGCAATTTGTTGTTAAGTCTGTTATTTTATTCTTGTGTAAATTGTTTTGTACAATCTTTAAAAATCTACAGTTTTGCATTTGTAGATATTAAAGGTAAGCAATTTATTTTGTGTTGTCCTGCATGTATATTTTTGCTGTAGATAAGTGTTGCTTAGTTTACTATTTCAGTACATTTCTGTTTAAATGAATAAGCTTACAAACTTTAATACAGTATATATTTTCAGAATATAAACTTTTATATTTCTGTGGTAGGTTAGGGTATGCGTTTTAGGCAATCTTTTTCACTACTATTAACTGTTCTTTTAATCTATAATATAATGGTTTTGTGCCAATAGTTTTTCATTAGATAAAATGCTCTTTTAATGTTAGGGATAAACAGACAATTTTGGTTGGGGTTTGTTTTATTTTGTTATTTTTTTATTATTATTTTGCCAGCCTTTACAGTTTTAAATGTAATTTATAAATGTATTGCATTTGTGAATAAGCCTTACCATTAGGTAACAGAGATCTTTAGTAAGTACTGCATAATTGCTTATGTAGTACCGAGGACTTCCCCAAATAATTGCTCTAAGAAAGTTAGCAAATCAGAGTACAGGGCCTTAAGTTTTTCTTGTGAAAAGGGTAATACGGGTTGTTTCTCTTGAACAACATAGGTAGACTTGTCAGCATGGGCTTCATTATATATAAACTGTGCATTTGTGCTCCCAACCACAGTAGTTTAATCTCAGGCTTTGTGTGGCTGGGTCTATAAAAGTCAAATCTGGCTCAAGCCAGCGCTCTTTAGGAGACACTAAAGAAGTTTACATAAGAGACTTATAGACAATCTTAATCATTTGGGTACTCGGTATCCTAGATGTGTTATCTGTGTCTGCCCAATTAACCGCATGTTTTAAGCCATATTAAATCTCTTTACTGCTACTTTAAATACTACACTGAAAGTCATTCACTAGCTTGCTTACTCACAGACAGGATTTCCATTTTTAGTGAAGAAAAATATTATGCCTTCCATAAAAACAAAGGACCAAAGAATCGCATTATTCTAACAAAGCATTAGTTCCTTCGCCAGTGAACTAGTTTGACATTCGTTCTGAAGATCCAATAGTCTCTTTCTGCTACAACCACTGCATTCTCATCCACGTCAAGTGTAAGGGGAAAGGATGTATCCACTAACCTACTGGGAAAGGAGTGAACGTTCAGCTAGGATGGCATGTCTATTGGTAAGGCTTATTACCAAACCTCTGAGATGAAGCAAAGAACCAAAAAGTCACAAATTAAGTCAATGTAAATTTATTTTCAGAACTTGCACAAATAATTAATTGTAGAACTTTGCAAATTAGGCCCTTAAGTTATTTTGTCAGAACGCCATGGAACAGACTAAAACAGTTTCTAATATTTGTATTGATGAGTACATATTATAATATTATAAGGGTACAGGCACCCCTATATCACAGTGTTGTAAATATTTTCTGAAACTGGTACAGTACTGAGGGACTTGTATCTTCTGATATATCAAATATTGACTGTCTAGATCAAATTGTACACAATTTATTTGTTGATGGTCCTGTAACTAGTGTATGGACACATTTCTGGGTGCCTTAGAAGTTGTATTTTTCATGTGTGTTAATATGCAGTATTTATACATTGTGAGAAGCTGCTTTGAATAAAAACATTGAAACTTCATTTCAATGCAGTGATTTTCAGTTTTACATAATCAGAAGGAACATGATAAGTAGTAGCTACAGACCCTTGCATTATATATGATGAAAGCTTTTCATGGACTCCAGCATTTTAAAAGAAAGCAGGCATGCAGCAGGCTTTTTAGAAGAGAAATTAAAGCTTTTTTTTTCTTTTTCAAATTGCAAAAGCCAGGGCATTAAAAGACACTGCAATAAGAACTCTGAAATCATTCATCATTATCTGTCTCATTCATCCTTTCATGATGAAAACTACTTATAAAGAACTGTCTTATAAATACACTTCTAGGACACCTTCTCCACCATTATCACTTCCACTATTTGATATGTGCATGTCGCCTAAATCATATCTGCCCAGATCCACCCACAGCACAGAATATTTGGGCTCCACATGAGGGACTGTGATTTTGAAAAGCTATTTGCCAGGGAGGGAAGATTCAGCCCATAAGCTCCTTGGTGCAGTGTGAAGCTGGATGACCCTGTGCTGGTCCTACGTGGTTTTAGGTACCAATGTTTCCATGGAGTCTCTTCTATACAGGGTGATCATTTGGCTGTAGCACCCAGGAATGCTGTTTCCAGTCATCCATCTCCCGTGATTAGAAGAGCAACTGTAAAGTACTTCTGGCTGGGGCAGCAAAGGGAGGATATTTTTACGGGGAGCCAGTGTTACCCAAACCACCTGTACAACAAGGTCTGAAAGAATGTCCTGCACTTGATCCAAAGGACAACAATTCTGTTCTAGCATTTACATGGTTAGCTTTAAAGTGATAGACAGTGTTATTAAAAACTGTGGTCAGCTATTTAGAGTAGAGGATTGAGCAATTTAGTCTTGCTTCACCATCAACAAATCCAGTTATTTATTATGGTGACTTGTCAGGAATTAACTTATCGTGGCTTGCACTGGACTGTAAGCAATGTGCACACGATGAACAGGGTATGACAGCTTTCTTGTCTAACAGTTTCATTGATAAGTTTTGGTCTTAACATATATTGCCAACGTGAATTTTACTATAAATAACTCATTTTTAAAGGAAAGTAAGAATTCTTTCAAATTTTTTGTGAAGTCAAGGTTTTTTGAAGCATGATAAATATTAGTCCTTGTTGCTGTAAATTAATATAAGAACAAACTATGCGGAAGAGGAACCTATTAAGTAGATATAAAGAAAGTCTACAAATTTAAGCAGACAAAAGGCTAGTCTATGAATTGCATGTGTAAAAGAATAGGCAGGTATTAATCTCACTTAAGATATAAGAAGTAGTCAAACAGTACTCAAAGTTCTACATAAAATAAGGCATGCCTTTTCTCATTTTGAGTTTTGAATATCAGAGACAATATTGCTTCTGGAAAGAACAAGGAGAAGTTCTGAAGCAAATGACGAGCGAAGGAAAGCACGAGAAAACGAGAAGGGCACCATTTTAAAGCCTGCAGGAGTTCAAAGCAAATCAAGGCTCAGGAGTCAGACTAGGAGGCAGTTTGCTTGAGAAGGAAAAAGTCAGAGGGTGAAATTCTGGGCCTATTAACTTCAGGAATTCACCTCTCCCAGGTGCCTTATTTTTCATAACCCCCTTTCAGAAGATTATAAAATGTGATAAACATAACACGTGTTCATGACTCTGACATGTCTGACATCCTCAAAACCAATCTATGGTCAGTCATTGCATGGAGAGAGTTTCAAATTACTGTGAAAGCCAGACTAACAGCCCACTCTAGAATACACACGATTTGAACTGTGCTAGCGCCACTTTGCTCTAATTTCTACTTTTTCCTTGGTGTTACAAAAATTGCTCATTAGAGATGTATAATAAAAATAGAACCATTAAAAGCTTTGTTGAATCCAATTATTAAGTCCATGTGGACTTGAGACAATAATTTTCACCCAGAACTGTCAAAAGTACTATGGGAAAAAGAAGGAAATTTTCACTTGGGGAAAAGTAAACAGTTTATTATGTAGTAACTTTAAAAATCCTAAGCTAAACTGTATCGCCTTTCCTGTATCACTTCCTGACACTGGTGTCAAGTGAATCAAGTGAGCAGATCTAAGTCAAGAGCCACCAATATCAATGGAGATCATCCTACGGAATTCAGTTGCTTCGAGATCAACCCCAGTGGCTGACAGCGCAGCAAACTCCTTCACCATAATAGTACAAGGAATATTTTGTAGACATCTGCTTCAACAAACAATGTGGCACTGATCAGAAAGACATAGCACAGAAGGCAGGGTTCCATATCTTCAGCTGAAAATTTAACAGCAGTGTCTAAGAAATTTTTAATAAAATCCATTATTTCCAATTTTATGACTGACTCTTGTTAGTAAAAAGATAGGCTCTACTGCGTTTTAACCTTCCTCAGCTCTTCAGTCACATTTATCTACTTGGATTTTGGTTGACTATGTAAAATCTGTTAAAGTTATTTTATACACTGGTCATAGACAGAAATATGCTGTCAACTATAAAGAGAAAAGTCAAAATGCTTTTTGCAACAATGTCCTGTTTGAAACGGGAGCTGTTGAACTGCTCCTAAAATGTTACATAAAAAGCTGCATCTAACATTACATTTTCTATAACGAAAAATGATGTAAACACTAAGCAGCAATCTCAACTTGTTAGGATTAAGTTAATTACTATCATCTAGAAGTAAGTTATTCACAGTCATCCAGAAATGTGTTTCTGATGTGTCTATAAGTGCTACAACTTCTTTTTCTCCATAAAGATCAGCAATTCCATACTGCTGTCCTCCCAGCCTTCTGGTTAGCGATGGCATATGCTGCCTACCAGGCTCTAGGGCATCCACTTCCTACAAGAGGTTCATTAAATGGATAAAGGCATTCTCAGAAAACTCTTCCCATGCCTAATTATTCAAGATCTGCATTATCTTAGTCTCTCACTTGTTTATTTTGTATGCAGCTGCAGCGAGTTATTTGTCAGGGACTCAGACTCCAGCAAACAATTCCCTCCAAGTCCACTTTTTGCCCATTAGGCTCATAATGAGCAACAACTCCAAGCTCCTGCCAGCTGAGCTGCCAAGGGATTCCCTGCTGTTTGGAGGGTAAGGGTCAGATGAGCACGGCTTTGCTCATCAGCAGCAGCGTGCCCACTGGCTGGAGTGTGGGGTTTGGAGTCGACCATTGCTCGACCCTGATCCTCTCTTTATTTCTGAAAGCAAGCCTTAATAATATCAGTGGTCCAGGTCTCTGTGGGTTTTCCTGCCATAAATGACCTTTTGTTGCTCCTTTGCACAGGGCTGCTCCCAAGAGCAACATCTGAAGCAATGGAAGCTATTAACGATAACACAACCTGCAAGTTTCTTTTGCCAGAGACCAGGCCTGTCTGAAAAAAGCCATGGACAAGGTGATTCTAATACCTTTCCCATGCCCAGCACCAGCTGTGCCTATGTTAATCAAACCAAGAAAACAGGACATTATATTTTTCATGTATTTACATGTAACAGGATAAAACAGATAGACCTATTTTCCTGAATGCTAGTATGATGCCAGTTGAAAAGAAACATCCCAAAGCACACTAGACCTGGTAGGATTCATCCTCTATACCTGACTGTAACTCCCTGGAACACAGACACTGTCCCTCTCTAAATGATGTTTCTTAAATAAATCCACTTTTTCTATAGAAAAAAATCTATTGAAAGATTAAACCAAGCTTTAAATATGTAGGCTGCAATACAGCTGATTTGAAAGGCTTAAACTTTTCCCAACCTTCTCGAGTAGGAGAAAATCCAACAGCACTCCATTTGTGATTCAAGCACTTGGTAAACACACTCCACAACTGTACCATGGCTGTGTGCCAACAAAATGGTGAGTCAGCAGGCAGGGTAAGGAATCAAGTGTCAAGAATGCATTTAACCCTCACTCCGAGAACACTTTTCTTATGCACAGAATGAAAATGCTCCATGAAAAGGAAAAAATTACTGGAATTTTTTCTCCATTAGTACAGGCACCCATCTCAATTTTCCTCCAACTTACAGAAACTCCCAAATTTTAAATTAGGACAAATGCTTAAGAAAATAGCAGTTGGCAAACGGATGAGAAAGAGGTTCTTGAACACTTATCAGCCCAGTCCTATGATCCTTACTCTGATAAAAATCCCACTGATAATCCTGGCACGGCTGAGGGCAGAGGGGTTTCATGAGAGCATTAGAATTGACAGTACTAAGTACTTACACGGATATAAGAAGGAGTACATTTTCCTAATGAAAATACAGTTCAAATGATCTGTCATATTCCCAAAGGAGTATCTGTGCAGGCTACTTGCTTCACAGTGTTCTTGTGGAGTGTTTGATGAAATCGTGAGATTTCCTAAATCATTTTTAAATTAATCCCTCTTAAGAAAAATTCCCCACTGAAGCATCACTTTGTGTGATCACCCTAGATACTCTATTCAGGATAGCAAAAAAAGATAAAAAGATTGAGGATTAAAAAAAATTTAAAAGATCTGAAACAAGACCCAGTCTTCCATCTGAAAATTTGAACACTCGTTTACAAGGTTGTTAAACACTGCCAAACCAGAATGGCAGCATTTTATACCTACTTTCTTGCTCACTCTTCACAGGTGTAAATAACCACATTGGACACCTGTGGAGGAGGGGAAAGGGGAAAAAAATTCTAGTTATTACTTTCCCAGGGTTAGTTAAGGGTAATTATAGACCAGCCACGTACTTACAGCTTACCCTCATTAACAAACAGACAGGGCTTCCAGTTACAGGCTGAGAACAGCTAGGTCTGCTGCACCTCGCGCTGCTCAATCCTACAAATGCCTACACAAGTGAGTAATCTTTTTTACACACCTTGCCCCACTGAACTCCACAGCCTGAACCGTCTACTACAGGAACTCCCAGCCAGTAATGTCCATTTAATGTTAGTTTGTCCTGCTCTGGATTAAGCCCGGGCTGTGAAACTGCAGAGAAAAGAATTAGTTTGTGGAGAAACCTAATATATGACCAGAGTGGGAATACTCATAGTTAGCTTCTCCACACAAAACTATGAGAGAATTGTTCTCCCATTTAACAGCCCTCATAAAGCCTAAGCCCAAAGTTTAGATGAAACCATCACCTACAGCATTGAGAAGCCCTGCCAAACCCTGCTGAGTGGCCAAAACAACTTTTACGCATCAGCTCTGTCCTTCTGCCAGACAGTAGCAACTGTAACAGGTACTACAGAATAAACAGCCACATCTGCACCAAAAAAGATAAGTTTGAGTTGACTATGAGCTCAGATGGTTGACAAAACCTAGGACACTTGAAAGATAGCAACCTCTCACAGAGAAATCCAGCAGCAAGGCAGAGGTTATCTCTTTAAACACCACATTCCTCTCCACCGTGATCTTACAGACTGGAAATGCAGAGGCACGATGGAAGAATAACTTTGATGAGAAACCAATGTCACTGACTGTGAATGATTCTGTCAAGGCTCGCACTTGGCTTACCCAAGTGTGAGAACAGAATTGATTCCTGCAGAACTTCAATTTGGGAAGCAAATTCCCCATGTATGCTGCTAAATTCCTCCATCCTCCCTCTGAAGTTCCTAAAGATAAAAGAATGTAAAAGACTGTCAGCTTGCAGTATTAAGCTCACAGTTTATGGAAGGAAATCATGACACATCTCTCCTATATCCAGAAAGCTCTAAGTCATCTTCCATCATTATCCCAGCACTAATTCCCAGAAATCCTGCAGAGCCCTAGAACTCTCTAAAGCAGTATCTCATCTATCTAGCACTCCTCCATCAAAAACTGTCTAAAAAACCCCCCAAATTCCAGTTACAAATAGAAAATCAGTTGCCAGTTCTTGCACTCCCATACCCAAACACCTTTTTGGTCTTCTGAGTGTACATGCCTGAGAAGTGGTAATATCTCCAGGTTATACCAGTTGCCACTGCTTGGAACATACGGAACAACTCAGGAGAGCGAGAGACCAAACAAAATGACAGTGGTACCACAAGGCTAACACAACTGCTGGTTTAGCAGCAGAAAAAACTGAATGCTTTACAACTCGGTGGCTTGTTGTATGAAGACTCTTCACCCAGATAAGAATGTGAATTATTGTTCAGAATTTTATTTATATAACCTCTGCAATTTTTATGCAGAAAGCATAAGCTCGAACTATTTTAAATAATTTCAGATACTCAGCACTAAATAAGCGGCTCACTTTCAAGGAACAACCAAGAAAAAACATTCCACAGAATGTCATATATTCCTTCCAATGGGGAGCTCCCATTTCTCAGGATGGATACTAAACTGGAATGACTCTCTGCATGGGGACTGTTTTCAGCAACAGTTGTTAATTAAGTAGTAAAGTACTAATAAAATGTTTAGTCAGGTTGCATTTAAAGAGCACTATAATGATATGTAATTACTAAAAAGGAGTGCAAAAACCATTCCGCAACAGACTGTGTTCAGTTTTCATGCACTGTGCAAATCCATTTAAAACAGAAAGGTTTCCAATGTCCACTGTTACAGTGGCCAGCAAATGGACAAGCTATGAAACTTACGCTCTAAGTCACAGAGGAGGGGGTTTTATTCAAAAGCACACTTTAGTTTCTCTAACAGGATCTACCAGAATTAGAAGTGAAAAGTTAAAAAATAAATTTTTTAAATACCCAAAGCACTGAAAAGGACCACCACAAGCACAAAGACGTGCCACACCTAAATGGACTGAAATGACACTATAAATTAAAAAAAGAAATTATTCATATTCTCAACACATACAGGAACAAATAAATACACACAGCAGTGAGGCCAGCAGCTCTTCTGCACAGTCATGATGAAAAACCACCACAAAACCAAGAAAGAGAGTGTCAAGAAGCACCCAATCACTCTGAACACACCATGGGTGACCCAGCAGGAACCTGTCCCCAGCACGACATAGCAGAAGGTCAGGCATTCAATTCAAAAGTGAACTTGGTGGTAGAAGGCCACCAGAATGTTTTGCTGCAGCTGGGTACAGTGAGATAGTTACAATTCTGTGTGTGTAAGCAAAAAGTGCAGTAGGCCAAAGAAATTCAGCACAGCCAGGATGAATTTCAACCAAAAGAAAAAGCAAATATTTAAAACTGAAAAATGTGTCAATTAAGATAAAAGCTTGGGGGAAAAAAATTATAAGGATAAAGTCGAAAAGCAGTCCCACAAAACTGCCATCATAGCAGAAATTAAATAAAAGGTACTGGAGAGAAGAATGTTTATAACAGATACAACTTATATTATCTCTAGAAGATAACAACCAGTAACACCAAGTGCAGAGAAATTTTGTTTTTCCTCTCACTGATGACAGTAGTTCTCTACTTTAGTATAAATGCAGTAAATAGGTGACAGTCTAACATGTCCCAAAGCTGCTCCTGAAATCTTTGTATTCTTTATAAATCTTTATATTCCCCAGCAATAGCCATTGGTGTCTTTAAGACTAATTAACGACAGACTGCTGTGAACATGGCCCCCAGTTCCAGCAAAGCTACTGTTCGATCTTAAATCAAATCTAAGTAACATTCCTATCACTACTATGATGACAAAGAGTTTATAAATATACATAATTTTGAAAATTTTATTTTATTTTTACCCTATATTAAACTGAAGCTTGGCAGGCCCTTCCAACCTACATTATTTAATGCTTTGCACACTGACATGGTACAGCACCATTAACACCTTTCGATTCCCTGAGGCTGTACTACACATTGTGGCAGCAACGGGGCTCCTTCCAAATCAAAGAAAACAGGACATCTCCTCATGTGATGTTTTCAAAATTTGCATCAGTGGAAATTACGTACCAAATTTATATCACTGCTTTGGAGAATCTGTCTTTTATGTCTTTGGGGGCAAGCTTTCTCTCAGTCAAAGTCCTTGCTCACTTAGAATTATGCCAATAATCACTTCGAAAATACAGAAGTGCCTGCTCTTGTAAGCACTGGCAGACCCCACTATGCCCCCTGAGGTAGCATTTTGGGTAGGTGCTCAGGAACATAGCTTTCAGACAGTCATATTTTTAACATGGGTAACCACCATACATTTAAAAACATTCATTCTTGAAAATAAATCTTCATATCACCTTACAAAACAGAGGTGGGCTGAGACACTGGATTTGCGGAGACCTGGATTATTTTTGCCTGTGTGTTACTTGCATATGATCGATAAAAACATTAAATCAGGTAATCAAAGCAGCTGACCACACGTTACATATATGTATCTATATCATTTTAAAACAGGAGAGTCTTACTCATTTGATATCAGTGGTATGTTTTTTAGAGATTCAAATCTTACTACTAGAAAAATAGGTCATCTTCAACTGACATGAAAAGAATTATAACCAACCAAGAACAAAAAGCCAAGCCCACATGCTTGGGGTGAGGTTCTCACCCCGTAAGTCAATTAATGATCTAAAATGTTCTCTTTTCTATTCTGCAAGACCTCCCAGTTTCCACTATGTGCTTTGAACATGAAGGAAGATGACATTTATATTATGGGAGCATGATTTGCAGCGGGTTAACATTCTACTTTGTGAAGAGATTATCAAGAAAAAAACTTCCCTTGTCATAAAAGCCCATTCTTTTCTCTGGATTCGGAAAGCTGATTTCACCATGTAACTGAGTCATCAAGGAGACTGCTGAGTAGCAGCACCAGCCAAGAAAAAAGGTTAGACTGCATCTGCCGCTGCTCAATTCTGCACCTTGCCTTTGCTCAAACCCATTTATACTCTGTCATCACACTGTTCAGGACTCCCCTTGTACAGTATGCACAGCAGCCTGTTTTCCAGATGTTGTGCTGATCACAACAGGACACTGCTGAAGCAGAACAGGAACCTCATTCCCACCCTCCCAGCCAAGTGCCCTGAGCAGTGAGTCACAGCTGTAAGCCTGCTCTCTTTCACTGGCCTACTGAACATTTACCCGCTTTGCAAAGTCAATGAGACCAAAGGCAAGCAGAAAGAAGCACAGGTTAGCAGCTGATACAAATCATTACAACTCCAAGGGAACTGTGAAAGAACTTCATGAACACAGGGCTTAGAAACTAACAGGGTAAGCACAAAAAGTGAAGAAGTTGAAAATGTGGCTTTACTAACAGAAAAAGAGGATGGCTAAGTGCATTTTTTAATAAATGTAATTAGGAGAAATAAAACGTTTCTCTCAAAATTGAGACTTGCAATTACTTGATGCATATATGGATTTGTTGTCAGCCCACACAGCTAAAGGTATTAGATACAAGAGCTTTGTAATTTGAAGGGAAGTAGGAACTAACCCAAACATGAGGGATGGAGTAATGCACTGATTAATTTGCATTATTTGCAAGTCCATAAACAACTGTTAAAATAACCACAGAAATGTAAGGATACTGAGAATTGAGTGTTCTCATAGTGCACAGTGACATTAACAAGCAAATGAGCAGTTAGTGTGTATCACATGATTAATTTTCAACTTCATTGTTAAGAACAACATTTGATTCAAAAAATATTAAGATACTGTAACTGTGACTGACAGCAAGACAAATGAATTGGAGACTGCAAACCAAAGAGTCTCTTAAGAGAAGGGTTGCTTATTCATTTCTAGTCAACAGCCCCTTTAAAAAATACTGGAAGTGATTTAAAACAGCAAGGAATGATGGAATTTAAATGATTTGTGAGGGTGGATAACTGAGAGGTTTTTGTACATGACCAGTCATTTACCAGAAACGTATCAGATGCTCTATGGCACTGTTTAATCACATTCACAAGAAATCTATTTTTTCTCCAAATTAAACTCTAGCCAATACAGTTGAACAGACACATCAGCAAATCTGGACTCCCTGTTTTGCAATGTAAGTTTGTTGCAATCTACCATTTACTTTTCTCGTGGTCATATGTGCATTCCTAAATGAATCAGTACATTCAAATCATTCAAATGAATCTATTCATATTTCAAATGAAGTTCAAATGAATTCAATGAAATCAGCCAGCTTACAGAGAGAAAACAAGTAGGTTAAGATGGTATACAAAGCTATACATATATAAATCCAAGTTCAAGTCTCTGCTTCAGCAAAACATGGTGTGACCTATGAACTGCTTTTGGTCTCAATCTGCAAAAACATTTAGGTACTTTTCACTGAAATCCCCTAAACCAGATTGTATCAATCAAGCACCTTACTCCACCATCAGATTCCCTTTCCACCCAAATTATCATGCAACACCCCAAAACTGCGTTCAACTGATCAAGTCAAGAGGGACACAACTGAAACACAAGCTTTTTTAAAAGCTCAAATACCAGAGAGGAATGGAGACATATTTTTGGTCTGCACACGAGCACCACTCTACATTTGTGTTAAGTGTCTTTTTCTGAGATACTGCGGTTCCTCTGAAAAATAAACAGCATCAGACAGACTAACCATTCATCCACACATGAGAGAAACTCAAATTTCTAGCTCCATGTTTAAGTAAATGCAAAATAAAGTGACTAAGAAATTAGTCACTGAACAAGTATATTTGTAAATGAATAATACATATTGCCTGAATGGTGCCAACAGATCTGTCTTTGGGAAGGGCATAACTCTACACGGACTGAGACCAGTGATAAAACACTGGCTAATTTCCACAGGTCAGGATTAGATCCTTGGTCCTCCCACTGAGAACCTAGACCTTTTAACTTGCACTGGACCAGACCCTCAGCAGGTATCTGAGTCCCATACTCTCTACAGGAAATCTACCATGGATATACAGAAAGACAAATTAAAAAGAAGTCCCAAAAGTCTTCTACTGCGAAGTCAGGTACTATGTGTGCTGGTAGGTGAACCTTAGCATTTAGCTCCGATACAAGGTAGATAGTTGCAAGGGAGTAGATACTTCCGTCTGGGCACAACTCCAATTTTATATTAAAAAACTGCCCCATTTTTGTAAACAGAATCAATATCCTGTTTAAAAGTGATTCTCAGAAGAGCAGGAAATTAGAAAATATTAGTATTAAATTAATCAAACTTCTGTTCATGAAATACTGTTAATGTTAACGAATACGTTTTTTGTTTTTTCAGCGTATATACGCACACACATTAAAAACACTACCCTAAACATATGACCTATGTGCTCATTTGAGATATATAAAAGCTACATATTTCCTTCTTATTAATGGTGATTCCTTGAACACCAAATGGGTGCAATTTCTATTTTCAGGGATTACAAATTTAAAATACGATATAATTTTTGAGGTTGAATCATACAGAATAAGCTTCTTTTTGCTCTTTATTATTTCTCAACAATAGTGAACGTGCCTCTAAAAGTAAGGAGAAAAAAACCAGCATATAGGGAAGCAGAGTTTCCCAAAACATTTTATTTTATTACTCCCATAACAAGTCCTCATTCCACTGTCCTTGTCAGGACACTTCAGAGAATCATTTGACATCAGTTACATCATTGAAGGCATTCTAGACCTTGGCTTGTGTTTTTACATAGCGAAGGAATTTCAAAGCTCTCTACAGTTTTTCTTTTGCAGAAGGGTAAAAACAGTTCCCTGTTTAGAAGAAATGGATCCAAGACAGAGAGAGGCCTCCCTGGGGAAAAAGCGATGAAAGAAGGGACAAGGAGGGATGCCACAAGAGTGAAAGAGGGTGAAGCTTTGGGGAACAAAATGTCTGAAGAGATCAGTAATGTGGCTTGGCTTGTGACCCTGATGAATATTAAAAACATTCAAAAATTATTACACAGTCTGAATGTAGATAAGAAGCATGGATAGAAGAGAGAAAAAGAAAGATTTTGCAGTCCTTCTCGAAATTTAAAATAATACAAAATCGTCTTCTAAGATGACAAAAAAAAATCTGCTGAAAAGAAATTACTATAAACCAGGGTTACTGTGCAAGTGTAAATTTAACTACGGCATTCATTACCAAACACACTTCAAAATACATCACACCCAGGAAAGGTTACTTTTTGAAGAAATCACTTCCTCCATCTAGACTGTCATTCTAAAGCTCAAAACTTTGCTTCCCTGCTGTATCAAGCTAATTTAACTCTTGAACTGAAGAGCTTCAGGTTTTGGGGTATGACCTATGAGGGAGGTTACACTGGAGCAGGATACACCTGAAAATATCAACTGCACGAACCAAACACTGAGTATCTTGAGAATTACTTGGAAGACTGAAGTGCCATTTCATTTACTGAGCCTTTTCCCTTTTGTGTTTGCACATTCACAAACTGAAACTTTTTATAAGGTCTACTGGAATCCCAGTGTGAGAGTTCACAGTGATGCCTTTGAAGCAATAAGCAAACATTTTTTAACTGTGAGTGTGCTAGATTAGCTGTGAACTTCACATCTACTGCCCTGCAGCTGAGATCGCTGCCGTTAGGAATCCCTAACTGTGGATTCCACAAGGTGGTGAGTGGGAGAGAGATATGACAGTTCATTCAATTACTCATTCATCCCAACATACACTTGGTCTTTTATTACAACATACATAATTCACATGAGGGAAAGAAAGTAAAGCTATTAACAGCCATCAACATTTCTACCCTTCCAAGAACATATTTCAACAACTTCAAATCAACCCTCTTCTCTCTGTTACTTTCAAAAGGTTCAGGTGTTCACACCCTCTACATATGTCTTCAAAACTGGGCACAGGAATCTCTGAGTTTTAGTTTGCAGCTCCCAGCTTATACACACAAGCAGAAACGTCCACAAACTAAAACATGAAGACTACAGATGCTCAAATGTACTTGCACATTTTGCAAGTGCATGAGTAAAGGAAATTTGTTCCAGAAAAGGGAATCAGAAACTACAGACTGTCTGTTGAATATATTGCAAACAAAACCACAGATCATGGACAAAGTTCTCTCTATTGTGCTCTGCCTTCATAAGTGTTTTAAAATAAACTCTAAATAGTTCTTGCTTAATGCACCTTAAATATGCCTTTGGGATGCTCTGTGGACAACTGCAGAAAGTCACCAGTGCCACAATATAATCAATACATTTGAAATACTAACTTCCATTAAAATATCATTATTTTCTATTGTTACATCTGTCAGCAATAATTGCCAAAGGACATTTGTAAAGAAAAATTCTCTCCTCTGTGTCACTGAGTAAGGCTTCAATACAGCTCTTCCATCAATGCTATACAGTGGCCACAGAAACACTGTACTTTTTTCTACAGTCACAACCTAGAGGTTGTGAACTTGCTGTTAAATAATAAAATGACAGGATTTCTGGTTATTCTTATGCACTAAAGAAAGTAGAGGGCGGTAAGTATAGTCAAAGCTGAAACTAAACTCTTATACACATCTGCAAGAGTTGACAGAGCAGCATGATGTGGCAGTGAAGACTGGATTTTTCACATCTTGAAACAAAACTCAAACTTGTCTTCCACACTCTGTGAGCACCTTTGTTTAAGCAGTTAAATGTTCTTGTTCCAGGGCCAGCTGCTAGTACAAGGTATGATGTCACAGAGCAAGCCTGTCCATTAAAAAGGTTTTATCACAAAAAGGAGTACGAGGTCACACAGCGTTACTCTGCTTCCATTTAGGAACAATACTCAGCCTAATTATTTGCATTATACTTCAAGTCAACAAATCATTACATGAAGCCTAACAAGGCCTCTCTCACAAAAACATGGTTGGGTATCGTTTGGCAGCAGCTCAGTGAGCTACAGCTATGCTACAGAAATACTCCCAGGCTTGCAGCCCCACCAAGGCAAAGCCCAGCACAGCAGCTCTGCATTCAGTTGACAATGTCCCTACCAGCCTTCAACCACTCATGCCAGTAGTCTGTCTAGATGGAGGAGAACAGCAGATAAACAGGGAAGAAACTAAAACACATTTGGCAGGATAAGACTTCGCAGGGGGAAGGGAAAGGAAAGAACTTGGGAGGTGCTATACAAGGTGCCAGCAGAACATACATTACGTAGTATCATATGGCCCTATTCTTTCCCACACTCCCTATTGCTCAGGACGGATACGTGCTGGCTTGGTTTGTTTGGAGAAAAAGGCCCCCATGTTATTGCTTAAGTTCACAGGCACAGTTAAAACAGAATGGTGAGAAGAGAAAGGCAAGCAAAAAAAAGTCTCATGTTAGGACACCTGGCTACTGGAATAGGATTTCACCTCCATCTCTGCTTTACTTTCTCATAGTTAGAAGTTCTTTTGAATCAAATTTGTTCCACAGTTTCAGAGCTTCTGAATGGAGATCCTTGGGTACAACATTTCTGAATACTGACTAGCTGCAGTGGAAGCTGTTCCCTGATCATAGAGCGTACATACCACATGGAGGCTGAAAAAGGGGAACCTAGGTACCTGGTGCCTCAATTTAGACAACCAGCATTAGTATAAATTGTCATTCATTTTCCTTTGCTTTGGTTTATTACCTGTAAGATGGGGATAGTACTCACACATCTCAGACTGTTTTGCTTGTTTTGAAAAACCCTCATAATTACAGAACAAACATATACAAGAAAGCCTCTAAAGGAATTCATCTTCTTGTCTACACAGTTGAGTGTGAATGTTGTCCACAAGTCACCTGAAAAAAACAGTAAAGAACAAAATACCAAGCTGCTGGCCATTTTAATGCACAGGAAGCTCACTCACAAATTTCATTCTTGAACTCACTACCTTTCTAGCAAATCTGACATGTGCTTTCAGCAATTTGCATGAGACATTTACAGAAGGGATACCATGCACAATACTAAACTCAGCTGACATACAAACCTACACTAAACTGGAAACCAGCAAGCAAAGTTCCAGCTCTTTGACGGAAGCATGCACATACGGAAATCCCCTTATCTCCTGAGCATGGCAAAATAGGCTGCAGAGTATTTTACAGAGCAGAACTTCCTCTATGACACCGCTATCAGAGCTTGTTTTACTATTCCTTTCACTTTGCTACACATGGAGCAAGAACTACAGATGAATTCTTGCAGTTACAGAGAAGAAATTAACCATGAAGCAACACTGAAAACTCCAAAAAATAACTTGCTCTTTTTGAACTCTAAGTACTTTAGAAAAAGCACACGCTACCAGATAATCATGTATGTATTACCAAAACCCCCAGCTTCCTTACTACAGTCTTCGTCCATGGGTATTACCAGAGTCTGCAAGAACAGTTTTCACCATTGCTGGAAGGAGGAGGAAGCAGCACAATGTAGAACGGAAAAAGTATGTGCACTGCTTATGTACATAAAAAGCAGCTCTGAATACACGCATTCATGCGCAAGGATTACTGTAGCAAAGCCTATAACCACACATAAAATTAAACTGATTTTTTTTTGTAGCGTCCTTAGTCCTCATGCAATAGAAGGTTTATACTTTCTCTCTGATGTGCCCTAAAGCTTCCTGAATTCTGATCTTGTGGTCTTTTTGGCAGTACTTAGAATGAACCCAAAGCCTCTTGTAACAGCCAGTTGCACTTCATCAGATCTACTAGGAGACACCAACACTCAAACAGCTACACTGAGAACAGTCTGAGCTGTTTGTAACATTTACAACAGAACCCTATGAAAAACAAAGCAGCCAGATGAAATATCATCGCTAATTTCCGAACGTGCAGCTGATTTTTATCACATTTCAATACACTTCTAATCTCCCATCATTAAATATAAACCTGCTCTCGAAAGGCTAAATAACCAACTTCAGCTGCTATGATCTGCACAAAAGGCTTCAGTAAAAGATGCTTGATTCCATAATTTTTAATACATCAGTTTCTGCTGCACAAGATAATCTTTTATCCAAGTTTTAATTTACAAGCTCTGTACTCTTGACATTTTACAGTATATTCTGAAAATCAAAAACAAAACAGTGACAACCAAGAAGACAATGAAGCTGTAAAAAATCTTTCTGCCCATTTTTTCCCCTGCCTTAAGTGTGTTCTATGTTGTGTGTGTGGAACGCTTGAATGACAGTTTTCATAATAAGGATTTCCATAATAGACCGGCTACTGGATTGCCTTATAACAGGATCAAAAATTCAAAGTTCAAGAAGTACATTCAATATACCCACAGCCCCTGCTGCATAAAGGAACACGTTTCATTTGTTCATTTGTTTCTGCTTAAGGACATTGCTCTCAATCTTTACAAATGGAACAGGTTTGCTCTGCATGGAAGTGTCACAGGTCTGACAGAGGTACCCAGACAGCTGTCCAAGAAATGCCACTTCAGAGTGGAGCAAATGGTAGCCTCGCCTAGCTTCTGGTTAAATGGTTCAGCAACGTAGAGAGACTTCGCGCTCATTCATACCCAGCTTTCCTCCAAACTTTAGCATGGGAAAACTGAAGAAGAAGAAATAAGAGCTCATGATTTGTTATAATTTGAATTCACCTTTCCTGTTAAAACAATGCCACGGATTCCTAATCAATTCCTGATTAAGAATTAAGGGCACTGGATTGGCAATGCCACAAAATGCAACCTGTGCCACCAGCTCGTCTCTGTTTTATCTTACTGCAGATCCCCAGTAGCCTTGATCAAGAGATGGGAAGAGAAGGAAGATGAGGCTCTTAATTCCTGAAGAAATCAGTCATTTGACTAATGGCAGAAAAGAAAATAAAGAGCAATATATTCTCAAAATCTTCTTGCAACTATAGTTAGAAGTAAGTTAGAAGTAAGATCTAGAAGTTAGAAGAAGTTAGAAGTAAGATCTCTACCAAACCTTTAACTGACGGTATGTTGGAGTATAGTTTCCTCAAACATTACACAGCAAAACTTGCTCATGCTCTGTGTTCCAATAAACTAACACTGTACCTGCCAAATAGGAATAGATAAGAAATAATAAGAGATAATCAGAAATTAACGGGGAGAGCTTTCAGCACCAAGTGGATATCTAAGGGTTTTGCATGCAGCCATCTACTTTACTGGATTCTTATTTCAACTCTGCAGAGACAAGAAATTAAGAGTGTGGACAAACACCCACCTTGCAAATTGCTATGTTGGTGGAAAAGTTTTATCCCCAGATATTCATCACCAACTTGGCTGCAGAGGATACTGCCCCTTCAGAGCAGCTCCCAGCTGTTCACTTCAACTGGTACCAAAACCTCTTCAGCCGAAATAAACAAGATTAGCATAGACCTACCTCTTTATACTGTTAGAAAAATTAAGTCCGATGAAAGATGGCAAAGCATTCTCTGCCCCTCCCATCGACTCATCCTCTCCCTCATGCAAGCAACAGCACTCAGCTGACCCCTTTAGGCATCACAGGATGCTAAACAGACAAATAATGACTTTGTATTGAACAGGGGAACAACTAGGGGAAGAGGGAAAGCAGGAAGGCCCCCCTCAGCTGCAGGTGTATCCTGCATTAAAGTAACCAGGAAGCCATGGCTTTATCTTCCGTATATAAATGGGAGAGAGAAGGAAGGTTAATTTATTTCACTTGATAAGAAATATTATGTTTACTCTTCAATAGATAAAATACAGAAGTAATGGCTCAGAAATGAGTAAACTAAGTATATTGCAAGACAGTTTTAAACTATCCCAGGTCTTTGCCTCCTTTAGGATCAAGATCTCCTACCCTTCTCATGACAAGAAAGACTATTCAGATTGTTTTACTTTACATTTTCCAAACCTTGAACACCAGAATGAATAATTACAAGAGTGTTCACCCTTGCTATTAGTTTTAGAGCCCTCTAGGGCAAGCTATTTAATTCTTGTCTTCAAGGCTAAAATCTATTTTTCCTTCAGAGAATGGCATTGGTTTGATCAAGAAAGATTTGAAACATGGAATAAAACAAATCCTTCATTATGGGCAGATGCTAGGAATCTCTTCCCCTTACCTCTTTTCTCTACCGTTGAGGAAGACAAATCGCTAAAAGTTTAGACATACAAAAAAATAACAGCAGCATCAATTCTGAGGCAATATATATTTCAGCAGACAGCACATCAGTCAGTTTGGTTTATAGAACCTGAAAAATGATGTTTTAACTTCAACTGTTGCTTCTGTCAGTGTAGAAAAAATGTCGTTTCTCTGCTTTGGAGTACAACAGATAATACCGTCATGTTCAAAATTATACTTATTGCTTGCGTATATAACAACAACATTTGTCCTGCATTTAATTTTATGTCTGTGTTCCAGTGTTTGCTTGGTTAAAGAAAAAAAGAAGAGTGTATGTGTGTTCATGGATGTAAGAGCATTTTTTAATGTGCAGTGTCTAATTTGGGGAAACAAAAAAAAAAGATAGAACTGCTGCATATTTTAGGGAAGGTATTTTGAAGGCACTATAATATTAACCTAAATGCTAATTACACCTTAGCTATGGCAACTGTGTTTCTGCAACACAATGGCAGCAAACTCAGATCAAAACTTCCAGAATTCTTCAATTTCCTCCTGCCCACTGTGTGGATAACAATCTCACCAAGCAGCATTGGTCTTTTTTCACAAAATTAACATGTTTTAATGCATTCTGGGTAAATCTTGCAATGACACATTTAACCCATTCACTAAAACACTCCAAGATTATGTTTTCTTACAGAAGATAAAGCCTGAGCAATCATCTTTGTAACAGTCCACAATGGCAAAATCATCAGGTGTGAGATTAAGTAGTACTGATGTGATCCAAAAACGAATGGCTGATCGCTTCTGCAGGTGTGGAGGTGAACCCTCCACACAGCCCATCCCTGTCAGCCCCTCTATAGCTGTGATGATTCACACCAGCAAATAAACCATAGGATGAGATCTGTCACAGAATAACAGAATCACAGAATCATCTGGTTGGAAGAGACCTTTAAGATCATCAAGTCCAACCGTCCACCCTGCACTGCCAGGGTCCCTAAACTATGTCCCTCAGCACCACATCCACATGGCTTTTAAACACCTCCAGGGATGGGGACTCCACCACCTCCCTGGGCAGCCTGTTACGTTTAATGACCCTCTGTGTAAAGAAATTTTTCCTGATATCCAACCTAAATTTCCCCTGATGCAACTTAAGGCCACTTCCTCTTGTTCTGTCATTCGTAACATGGGAGAAGAGACTGACCTCCATCTCCCTACAGCCTCCTTTCAGGTAGTCGTAGAGAGCAGTAAGGTCTCCCCTGAGCCTCCTCTTCTCCAGACTACAGACTAAACAATTCCAGTTCATGCAGTGTGGTCTATGCACAGTGCGAGACAGTTCTTTCCTTCCCTCTGTACCTGGACTCCAAGCTCTTCTCTTTCCAATAGGAACATTAATCTTTTCCTTTGGGACCACATACCCAGAATAGCTTAACTCTGTGTCCTAACTCCTAGTATATCATTCCAGAAGCATTACTTCATTTCCACTCTCTGAAAGCTGGCTAGCCAGTAAAATGTTCTAAGTGCCAAAACATTTCTATTAAGCCAAAAATATATTATTCAGCCAGTCTCACAATACCTTGAAAGAACATGTGCAAATATCAATGCAGCAGGATCAATAACATCCAGAGGACAAGAGGAGAACAGATCCCTAAGGGTTAGTCTGCTTGAGCTAACTGACGATCAACAAAGACGAGATATATCAAGCATCCCTGGCAGTCTCGGCACTTCACAAATACAGTGCCCTGGAACAACACACTCTTTGTCCTTGATGGAATAACCACTTTAAACAACACTCATCCCCCCAAAATCCCCACTGTGGACAGACTTGCAAATCACAGATCCTATTCCATCCATTTGAAAAATGATAATAAATACTCATCATTTCACATGGTTCCTTACTCCTTGGCCTTGGCTACTTTATTGTAAGCTCTTCAGGGCAGAAGCTAGGTCTTTTAATGCTACAATGAAAAGTTCCTAAACCAAATATGGCTTTGAGTTCTACTTTATTTTCAAAATAATAAAGGTCTACTTCATCCAAACATCGCTTGCTTATTCAAGAAAAAATGTGCTGTCTAGAATCTCCTCTTTCTGCTTCTTTGCTGTAAGATTACTAAACCTTTCACTGGGTTCATCACTAAAACCTTATTTGATGAGAAGAGGACCCCAGTAAGATTCCCTTAAGATGTTCCTCTTTCCTACACTTCTATCACTCTCTGCTGCTGACTCTCCCTTGCTTTGCTCATTCCTCCTAATTTCCTTCTTAACATGTGCATGTGCTCATTTCCTCCGCCCAAGTTCTTCAAAGCCACTGGTGATTACACCAGAGGAAATACAGTGCTCATGATCAACACACAAAAGCAATAAGGGAAACACAAAAGACGATCTGACTTAGCCTGGCTGTGAAATTATACCCTTTCAATGGCTCAAATGAGCATCAAGCCATTCTTGGTCACTGGCTCTCACCAGCAGTGAGAGTTGTTCTGTAGTTCTACAGAACAAATTGGTCCCTCCCCCCACTGCAAGAAATCCCTCCTCGGCCTTCAGCTGCCAGATGGAAGCAACAGCCAAGGGTCGGATCTTCCTTTGTTACCAGCATGCACTTATTGATCCGTGTCTCCCCAAAGCACAGAAGGCTAGCTCAACCTCAGCTCTCAGACCACAAGCTGGTTTAGGTCCTGAGGCAAACAAAACATTGACGCCTCATAACTGAGACCACAGTGTACAATATTGCCTTTCTCTTTGCCTCCGGTTTCCCATCCAGTTTCGTACAATCATCAATGTATAACTCCGCTCAAGAGTCTTTATACCACGGCTATGAGAGTCAGAGCAAACTGAGAGGAGGGAAGATGTGCAATGATGAAGAGGAAAGGCATTTCTTCATTTCTTCAGCTGTCCCAGGCGCCTTGTTATTGCTGGGACATAACAACACCATCTCTCTACATATCCTGACTGGTCCCGACTTCACATTTTAACACCAGAACTCTCAGATTCTGCGCACCTCTCCCAAAGAACAGGCAACCATGAAGAATAGCAGAGGAGAAAGAGCCTGGGCTAAATGGTACAAAGGGGAAAAGCACTGAGAGCACCTGTATCTTCATTCCAATCTGTTTTTCCTGCTTCTCCGTGTTTATGGGCTACATTTTTGGTTGGTGTGAACCAATATAGGCTCCATCTGTTTACACAGGGGTGGCATCACAAACCTTATAAATGCCCATGCCCCTAGAAAGAATTTGCATCCTCCTACATGATGCCATTGCCACCCTCTCCTCAGACATGCTGTGTGAGCACTGTCCCAGACGTTTCAGCCAAACCCAACAGGCTATGAGAAAGAGCTGTAGAAGAGTTCTCTAATTTGACAGAAAGAGGTTGCAGAGCAGCCCCACTGGAAAATCGCCACCCATCCACAAACTCCTGGAAACCACCGACATCTTTGCCAGATGCAGCTGAAGTCTGCGTCTATCACTTGCCTACTCATCACCATCCACCAGGGCGTCAGTACCCTCCAGCAAAGGCGGATTAACACCTTAAGGTAGAATTGCTTAGGGAGCGTTCACACAGCTTCTGGTGCAATACGGAAAACTCCTGCAGAGATAATGTTCTGGAAACAGCAGACTCTCCCACTAGGTCAGCTAGTAAATGACCTTCAGTTTATGGCCCAAGAACCTCAGAAGTACATGAGATGATGTAAAAGCAGAAACAGCTGGAGTGTGGATGGAGGAATTGCACAGCTGCTCTTGCTTACGTGACCAGGATGGGGGACAGCATACCAGGCAACGCAAAATAGAGGCAGTGGCAAGAAACAACCCTCTTGGCCCTTCATCCTGTCTCAGTAAATCTGTCCCTGTGAAAGCAACCTTTTTGATTTAGTGACATTCTACCTGTACTTTGCACAGGTACAAAATGCTGGACAACAAATTAACTAAGATCTTTAACTGCGGCCTGGGCAAGTGCTGCCGGTGCAATGACTCAGTGCCATTCTCTGCCCTTTCTTGAAACTGCCTTGTCACAAAAGTCATCGCTGTGTCCCAAAACCTGCCTGACATACTTGAATCAGCAGTTCTGATTGGACAAATAATGAGAAAGAGTATTTTCAGAACAGTTTTAGGTACGAATATGTGCTAAGCACTGACAGTAAGAAAAATCATAAAAACCTTGAAGAATGGTACAGACTTTCCAGGCATGTAATATCCAGTTGTCTCTAAGAGGCAACAACAGCTGCAGCAGTGAATGCTGAGAAGCCTCTGCTGTCATTTCAAATACTGTCTTAATTTAATACAATCTTGCTTTTATTTTCACAGAGAATCCAGCCTCTTTCCTGCACTGGTAACTTTACACCTTCTGTAAGAAACACTCAACTTTGCAATGAGCACAAGCCCTATTCCAAAGAACTGGTGATGACATGATATTGTCAGCACCAGTTTTAATATCCACTCAGCTCAGATGCTGAACAGAGCAGGAGACCTTCCCCCAGACATACAGAAATAAAAGGCCTCAGCAGCAATACCAACATATGTATTAAAGAGATTCAAAGAAAATGTAAGCTGTATTTCAGACAAGTCTATGCAAATGGAACATCAGGTACATTGTTTTGAGTATCAAGCAGCCTTTTACAGGATATGACAGAAGATGCTGGTGTGTCCAAGTCCCTCTGACTCCCATCGTTTGTGTATGTTCCATACAGGCAAGCCCCTGTTTTCCAGTCCCACTGTCTTCCACATGAATTCACAGGAATCTGATGACACAGAGAACTGATTCTGGCGGTCAAGTCCCTCCCTGAACATCCACATACAATGGTCCATGCATGTGGCTCCTCAGTGGTGTGCACAGTGACCCTCCTGGAAGGAGCATTCAATCTCAAAGCTGCAAGGCAGAACAGTAGTGTAGCATAAATGACAGTAAACGTGATTCCTGCCAGCTTTCAGTAACACACCAAGCGGAATCATTTGCTTCAGTACCTTATAGATCCACCCTAGTGAAATTCATAATATTTAAGTGCACAAGCCTGTCTCCTTTTCCCTTTTTAAGACTAGAAAATGAGGTTATTGTGGACAGCTCAGGTATCTTGCGTCTGCAGATGAAATAGATGCATCTGTGGGGTTTGCATTACCAATTAACTTTCCCGAGTAATGAGGTGTAATCCCCCCTGAGAAAGCCTGCTTTATCTGTAATATAGTCCCTGCGGAAATGTAGAAATCTAGCAGACTACTAAGTTTAGATTTATGAGATTTTTTTTTTTTTTTTGAGAAGCTACAGAAATAAAAATCTGACATGGGAGCCCTTCTGTTTTCCTCTCTGGGACAAGTACTACATAATCAGTGAAGAGTGTTTTAACACTAAGAAAGGTAACAATATTTTACAATCAGTGCCCATATAAAGCTACATGTATTTAAAAAGTTCAGCCAATCTCTGTAGAAAACAATGAAGATAAATGACTGTTGTGAATTAGTTTAGGGCTGCTACTATAAGATGTCTCAGTTTCTCACATATTATAGGTACTGAAATTTATGATTTACTCTGGCTTTTATTCACTGCCACTGTAATAAAAAAACCCCAACAATTTGTCAGCAATATAGATGGTTTCCCATCAACATGAATAGCGTCAGTCCATGGACCTGTATCTGTTTTCACTTGAGCTCAAGTAAATCAGAAGTTAACCACTTAAACATGAATTATACTGATAGGAGTTTAAGAACAATGGAATCAGACCTAGACATTGATTCTGCATGCCCTTTGCTAATGAAACCAGCTCTGCTATTCTTTATACCCTGAGTGCTATCACAATCATTTGGATACAATAAACAGCTCTTGCACATGGCTGACTGCTAAAGAGGATTAAAACAAGAGGTGTATAATGGCCACACTAAAAGGCTTTGATAACAACACATCAACTTCATAAACTTGGGTGCTGAAGTAAAACAAGTGAACATTCAGCAGACCACAAGCAACAAAGGAAAACGTGGATGACTTCATCAGCCATTAAGTCTGCTGTGCCCTGATCTAACAGCATGATTCAAAATAAAAATCAAGGAAATTTGTCAACAAGCATTTCCTCAGCTCAGAAGAATCCTCAATTGTTTGTGGCTTTTACTCTGCAGCACCCATTTGGGAGTGTCAAACAGACCATGAATGGGGAGGATACTGAGCACACTGTTGCTGTATTTTACCAGTTCCAAATCAGTAAGAACAGTCCTTTGTGGCAGAGGCTGGGTCTGGATCAGTTTTACTTTATGCCAGCGACTGGAACCAATACATGCCATCGCATTCTAGGGTGGAAAGGAAAACAAGCAATTTCATCTCCTCCTGCACACAGACCTTCCAGGCTTGTTCAAACCACAGCAGAGCAAACCCCTGCGAATCCAAGGCACAGTGGTCTGAAGGAGTGAAATCCAGAGTGCCTTTCTGTGGCTCTGGAAAGATGTTCTTCAGTGACGGGAGTTACATGGAGATCCAAGAGCAGGTTAGATGCATATTCATTATTCAAAAGTAGGATTAAGAAGTAAATGACGGTTTGAAGATGTAGTTTATGAGACAGAATGACACAATCCCATACCATTTAAAGAGCGCCTTCTCAAACTGCCCCCGTACTTTCACACCCACATTTTTTCCCTTCTCTTAAATGTTAAAGAGCTGGGGAAGAGGCCTGGTGCACAGAAATTGCATATGGATACAAACCCATTTTTTCATGTATTTGTGAAAAATATCTGAGCTCTGGAATATGCAGAAAAATATTGCACACAGAAAAAATTATTTCAAGGCATATTTTACTCCTCTAGCCAATTAGTATTTTTAAGTAATACATGGGATAATATTTGCTTTTTCTGATCTGGAATCATCTCATATAAATATAGAGCCAGTTTTCAATACCCATAAAGGTACTTCATACACATCTTTATTGGCTTCACATTCTGCTTTATCAATGAATTAAATGATTTTTCAGTAATTAATATGTTGAAATGTTATTTTTAATAACTTCTCATTTTAATCTTATGAACTACATCATACTCCAAGGTCTTTATTCTAGTTCCATCCTTTTAAAATCTCCTTTTTGGCAGGTGTTCAAGGCAGCAAGTGTTTCTCTAAACTGCAACTGCAAATATGTCTCATAAAATGCAACGCAAAGAGAGAACTGTGGAGACATTGAAGAAAACACAACTGAACAAAGCAGTGACGTGGATTACAAGGGAGATTTGTTTTATGCACCGATATTCAAAACCAGTTTTTTCTGTCCAGAACACTATTTTTGCAGAGCACTCTGCTAAGTAGTGTAACAGGGCAGTCTCTTTGTTCCCCAAATTTTCTGGCTTTTATGGGCCTCAGTTTAAAAGAAAATCTAAGGATTTTTAAAAAGAATCAAAAAACAGAGAAGCAAAGAAAGAAACCACAATCAAGCAGGTGAAGTAACTCAAAGCACTCTACCCATGGCTGGAGATCCCCACTTTATAGATAGAGGAAAAGATGCAAACAAATGGAGTTAGCCTGCCTGAACTCACACCCAAAGTCAACAGGACCTTCAGGAACAGAACCCTATTTCTACCTCCTTACCTAAGCACCAAGCTACAATTCTTAGAAATCAAAAACAACATTCACAAAAAGCAATGGTCCTATAAAAGAGAGGGGAGGAGAGAACAGTCTAATTGAGGTAAATACTTGTTTGTGGACATTACTGCCTGTCTCACCAATACCCTAGTGACCACCCTGTCTGCACCCATAATTAGGGCAAGCCCCTCTGTAACTGCATGAGGTCATGTTTTTCTTTCAAGCAGCAGTAAATTACCTTGCTTGTTATCACTCTTCTACACAGATTCCCTCAAAAATCAGATTATCTCTAGGGCATCCTTTGCTATTTTGTAATTTTCACTATCACTCTCACTACAGCAGGAAAAAAAGCACACACACCCCACACAAAAAAAAAAAAAACAAAAAAAAAAAGAAAATCAGCATTTAGGATTTGAGAAACAAAATATTCATATATTTGGGGGGAAAAAAAAGTGAAAGAAGCAGATCATCCTGGAACTGCCAATTTTCTGTATCCTTTGAGGATTACATCCAAGCTTATAATTTCAGTGAGCAATTATCTAAATAGAAATGCTCTAATTGCACTAGGATTGTGTTTTCTCTGGAGTGTTATTTCTTTCAAGTATCCTGCTGTTTATTTATATTCAGCTAAATAAAAGGTATGCTGAGCTACCCAGCGGTTTACACTGCAGTAGGGATGTTACCATTGGTACACGGGAGACTGCCGGTACAGCACAGAAAACCCTCTAGGCTGTTCTAACTTACTAGAACTAAGCCCATTCCAGTCTCTGTCTTATAAACTCACAGTTTAATAAAGAAAACAAAGCAATTCTTCCTGGATGATTGTCAATGAACTGCTTTGTTGCCTCCGGAATCACTGCCAGCTCGGGGAGAAGTAGGGAAAAAATTAGGCATGATGCACAACTACCCAAGGAAAACAGCTCACCCAGCTCGATACACCACGTGTCTGGAAGCAGCAAACATGTTAGAGGAGAGACACAGAGGCAACACACAGCCACACACAGTGTTCCTGCGATAGTGAGAGTAGTTTACACTGACCGTTTCAACATGCCTTGACGGCTGCTATAAACAATACTTCAGATATGCTGGGAAACAGAAGGGCGCTAAGACAAACAGCTAAGACACGGAAGATGTAACATTTCCTTACTAAAGTTTTGTACCTAGTAAGAGCAAAAAGGTTATAAGGGTTGGCCTGTATCATTGTGAACCTTATGCACCATTGTGCAAGAAAAGTTCTGTCTATCTTAAAGGTTAATAAGCCCATAAGATGTGCACACGTTTGCGGGGAAGGCAAAAACTCTCCTTCACAGGAAATCATGGTGATCGTCTAAAAAGGGCTCCTTCCTATTCCTCCTTCACCAGAATTATGGCAAAATGTCAGAAGGAAAAGCAGCAACAGAAGACTCAGAGATCACTGCATTCTGCTTGAAAAAACAAAACGGATCGCATCAGTCTAGAAAGTCTCAGTGACAACACTGCCATGTGGTCTGTGAACCTTAAAGGGTCAGTCAACAGAGGAAGTTTCCTATTGCTCATATTCACATCAAAAGCTACTTAATATAGTCGTTTGCATTTATGGAGTTTGCGTAATGGAGATACAGAACAAGGGGAACGGGACAAAACTAAGAGTTTAGAAAAGGATAAAATTCAAGAAAATGCATGAAAATTACATGGTTTCAGGGGCATTGAGTATCAACTCAGGAACAACTCCCTAGAAACATCACTGCCTTTTCCAAAACCTGATCAGGAGTAACTGCTTTACACGAACAGCAGAGAAACAATGAATACCATGGTCCTCCTCTTCTTCACGTCCCATCATTAATGGAGAACTTGACAGGAGCAGTAAGTGAAGAGTGTCTTTATCTGCTTTAATTTTATTTCTGTGTAGAACAAATTGTACAATTCAGTTTCACCATTTTCAAACAGGACAATAACTTTTTAGAATTCGTGGCTCAGTTCTCATTTCAAACCAAAAAAGCATGACAAATAGGAATTGATGTACAAGCCTAATTTTTCAATACAAAATTTTACCATGCAAAACATGCACAGAGCACCTGTTGATGAGCCACAGGCATCTGTGACACAGGACCCAAGAATAAAGCACAAAAATATGTTAACTAGCAACTAAAACCTTAACAGCCAATAAATTCCAATCCCTGACACGGACTGGAAAACACACATTTCAGAAATACACCTACTTAAAGCTAATTATTCTATGCTACTGTGAACATTACTAGCAGAGAAACAGTATCTACTTGCCTGTCCTTTAACTATGAGGAAGATGACTGGGAGCAAAATAAACATGATGATTTCTTGTCCAAAGCTGTCACTCCATTTGAGGAAGAAACTGGCTTTTTCCACAGCTCAATTAAAGGAAACATATACCTGTTAATTTTACTGCTTTTCTCTACTTATCCAGCTTAAGAGAAAACCTTTAGAACCTGGGACATCCAACACCAGAACAGACAGGTCCTACTTACACACATGCAAAACATGAAGTAGCAGCAAAAAAAAAGGGTCTGCAGAAACAGTCCAGATTCAGAACTATTCTTGAGGGAAAAGTCCTACTTAACCAACTGGAAATTTTTCTGGAGCAGTGGCTTTTAAGTCCAAGCTTCACTTTAATCACTTCAGAAATATTATTGCCTCACAACGTTACAAAATTTTCTCACATAAAATTTTCTAAGGCTGGTGCATTTTAATGACTAAACATTTGAGACAAGAGGGACAAATAATTCTTTGCTGCCTTCTTGTGCAAGTTTACTCCCTTAGAGCCACAAGCTCAAGGAGGCAAAAATCTCCATGCAGAAGCAGAAATCCACAATATGAATTTGAAATTTTTTCTTCCTGAAAGTGTCTAAAGAGAGGAAAAAGGGCAAGGGAATGCCATGCAGGTTATAAAGGGTCCTGGACAGCAGAGCACTCAAGAATCCCAGACCAGTCTCCAGCTCTCTGATCCACAGTTTCAGCTGAAAGGGCAAGAGTGTGACAGAGAACTTGGTGCTTAGAACATCGCACATGGATTTTGGGGTCTACCTTTTGCAAGTCTGGCCTGTTGTCCATTGGTTTTATTCGAGCTCCAGAGGAAATCCAAAACAGTATTAAAAACCAAAGCTTTCATGGTGTTTTAATCACAGAATCATAGAATCATCTGGTTGAAAGAGACATCCCCAGTCCCTCAAAGAAAACCAGGCTTGGAGTTTCATGCACATCTTTCTTCACATAGAACTGATGTTTTATTACTCTTACACAGCTATCATGACATTCGGTGGTGGAAAGAAAGCTTTTCTGAAATGTAAATTCATACCTTGTTCTGGGTTCCACAAAACACATTTTTACCACCTAGTTTGCAAAACGCAATTACACAATGGCTCTTGCAAAATTACAGCAATCATTCAGATTTTCAAGTCTAGCCAGGAAAATCAGATTTAGTCCTGAAAACCTGGAGGGTACGCAATAAATCAGCACCTTAAGTTCTAAACGTAGTTGGTAGCAAACCATTAAATTCTAGCAGTAGTTTTTATCCTTTATTCTCAGCATATAGCAAAGACAAAGGACAACATGTATTTAATCATAAAGGCCTCAGTATTTACTATTTATTTCCTATTAAATTTGGTTATGTTGTTATCACGACCAGTAAATCTTTCTCCAGTAAATTCATTCAGCCAGCCAAACTGTGTTTCAGCAGAGCAACGATTTTAGGACTCCGTTATCTACCAGCTGAATCTGTGAATTTAATGTGTTCTGGGATCATATTACAGTTGCCTACTAAGCTGTTTGTTAATATACTACTGAAATGATTGGAATGATAGTAACCTATCACAGACATAATGCTGCCAAGTCAGTTACCTAATTCCAAGATAAGCTTATGCTTCTTGACCTACTAAGTTCATTGAATAAAAGCTAAAAATTTTCTGGCTAGAATGGGAAATACAATTTGATATTTCTAATTTTAAGATGAAATATGAAGAACAACTTTTTCTGCAATTAATTCAGTATTTTAATTCTTACAAAACCATTCAAGAAAGAGGCAGTATCTCAAAGGCTCTCAGTTTCCAAGATACTTAATGAACAACGTCTGGATTCTGAAACCACAGTTTGTATCTCAAGCTTAAATTCTACTTCATCTCCACTTCATTATCTCCATCTCAGTGGAAGTCAGTTACATGCTGTTTTCTATCTTATTACTGGTTGCAGTAGCACTGGATTTCTATTTATTATTAGCATAGTATTCTCTCACCGCCCATTCTTTTCTAGCTGCTTCAGTGCTGCTGACTTTCTTAAATATATTCTTTGAACCGTGCTCCAAATATTCTGTGAACAAGGCTCTCTCTTATTTGCAGCTGTCTCCTAAGATAGCCTTCTCCTTCTCATATATACTTAAATATCAAATGGAATTTGTATTTCTCCTGTAGCTTATTAATTTTTTGGATACTAATAAAAAAATCAAGACTTTCAAAGCAAAAACTAAAGCAGTGCTCCAGTCATACTCCTCACATATATTAGAAAGAGTGGATCAGCTGCCTTCTTGGTGGAATTTTGCCTAGAGTTTAATTTGATAACAACTCAGCAGAGAGGCACTGGCCCCTTTTCACAGGAAACAAAACCAATCTATTCTGTTAGTGTTCAAGAAACAGGGGCAAGCTTGAACAGTTATACCACCATAAGAAATTATTCATCATCTGTGTTTACAAATAGTCCTTCTGCTTATGGACAAATATTTCCAATCCCATTCAGTGCACTAGCTACCTTAATTGATCAAAGATACAGGGATGCAAACAGGTTTTGCACAATTTTTCATTATTGGCCATGACCCTTCATCCACAGCAGGCAGAATGCATGTGTGCAAAAAAAAGCAGAGTATTCCCATTTTATTGTCACATGCCAAATATCAAAAAAATTACTATAGCAGTACTGTCATTCTCTCGACTGTTATGAAGTAGAAGGCAAACAAATGCTCCTTTGCGGAAACAAGAGTTTGGTGCTCTGCCAGGAATGGTGACATCTAACACACATTATTTATGACTGCATAAAGTGCAAGAACGCTATCATTTAATGAATAGCTGGAGGATGTGTTACAAGACATGAAATGATCATAACTTGGTAAAGGTAAAGAGGGTTAAATATGGGAACTCCTTCACTCAGGAAGCTGTTGTGAGCACAGAGCGGTCTCCACCTCAGGTCTACAGAAATACATTTTCTAGCTTCTGCTAAAAGAGCTGTCACAGGAATCACTGATGGCCTTTTTAAATTCAAGACTTAGTATCGTCTTCTCCTTATCATCTCTTACAAACACCCATCAATACCTTTCACATGGCAAATTACCCGTTTCTCGCTAAAACTTCAGTTTGGTGCACAGTTCTATGCCCAGTGGGCTTCCTCCCTGCCTTTCTTCTCAGAACTTCCTTCAAATGTCTCCTCTTCCTCCTCCCCCCGTTCATACACTTTGGACATTCTCCAAGAGGCTCTTCTCACCCTACCAATTTTTGGGTCTCAAAATCTCCTCAAGTCTCCTCAAGCAGGGACTGACAGCCCTCAAATATTCCTCTGTTGCACATCTCTACCTTGTCACCTTTGTCTCCTCTCACAGCCACTGCAATACTAAATATAACAATAGGATGACACATATATCTCACCTAACCTCATTCCATTGCCTTTCTCTCCAAAAGAAATCTTTTACCCAACTCCAGATGAAAGTTTTGAGACTGGACAGCCATAAGATACATAGTTTTTCCTTTATTTACACCTCACTTATTTTTCTTATAATTTTTTCTGATATTAAAAAATGTATATTAAAAGAAAGAAAGGAGCTCTCTGAGAAGGAGAAATTCTCTTTGGGTCTGTGTTCAAGTAAGGAGACAAAACAGGACACGAAGAAACACTAGCTTTTTTGTTGTTGTTGTTGTTGTTGTTCAGAAAATACCTGAAATTTCATGAAATACAGAGCTATTTTTAGATGGAATCTAATTACATAAAGTGCTCTGTATCTCAGCCACCAAATTTTGTGAAGCAGCATGGGTTACGGGCTTTGTTGCTTGGATTTTTTGACTGTGGTTTTACATTATTTATGCCTCGTTTAAAGCAGCTCTCCATTTTCCTAAAGAAAGGCTGTTTCCAGACTTTGCTACCTCGGTTAAAACAAACTGGCCATGCCTGGCTAACTACTCGCTCAATCTATTTATTCAGTTTCCAATACAGCCCAGCCCAGCACAGTATACCTGACATCATGTATTATACATATTGTGCAAAAAACTTCTCTCAAGCACAATCACAGCTCTGAAAACTCAAACTTTGCCACACAATGACAAGGTCTCCACATTAGCAGAATTACTTTCCCTCCTCCTCCGCCCCCATCCAACTCATCAGTCTCTAGCATGACTCAACCCAGTTGAAAAGCAGTAGGTTTACAAGACATTTCATTTCTCTCAAATGAGATTCATGATATGGAGGAAATAAATAAAATGGTTTTTTTAAGTTATTTTCAGTGCCTGGTACTAGCTAATAGCATCTATCTAGTTTTATAAGCTGCTTCTATGCTTCTAACTGGGAATTTTCTACATTTGGCTTAACCAGAGTGTTATTTCCATTTTGAAGTCCACTCTATGATGGTGGCAGAACTATGCCCCGTAGCACGTCAACATTTCCTTCTAACTCTTTAAGCTGGCGAGGGTATTTTGGAACTATTCCTCTTGTTACAATTACTGCCTTATCTCCAAGACTGCGGGCAGGGTCAAAACTAGCTTTGGACAAAAGCTTTTTTCCTAAGGGCCTGTGCTGAGGGCCATCTTTTACTGCCAAAATCCCAGACTTCAGCTAGATGCTGAGGTTTTCAACACATTTTTAACAATTTCACTTCCAAACAGTAGGCAGTTTATTGGCCAACCATGAGCTGTTTAAGTATATGCCCTTCTTTGTTTTGCTCTCACTGGCCTATTGTTAGTGTGGTGAGCTGTGTTAAAATGTATACAAAACAAAACAAAAGGGGAAAAAAAAAGAAAATTACTGTCATGTATCATTCTGAGGAAAACAAAGTTAAAGTATCTTATTTTCAGTACTCCTGTGGGATTGAAACCAGAAGCAAACATCTATCTGGATGTACAGAAACTGATACACCATTATGACTGCAGCTTTTTTTTCTTAAAGAATTCCATGGTGTTAAAATTTTGAGGATGAATTACGCCAGTTCTTAAGAATCTCCTGCTAGCTGCTACTTGCCCTTACTGCTAGTCAAATCACTCGAACTGATAGCTGTCAGCACTGTGCAGAATTAAGACCCCTCTTGGAAAAGCATCCTCAAACCCAGAAAAATAACTGCAAAAGAATCAAATGGGGCAGGTGTGAAAAAAGAGCAACAAGGGGCTAACAAAAGAGAGATGGTTCACTGAACTGATAGGGGCCAGGTAGTAGCTGAAATCTCAGTATTATAAATAGGACATTATGTAGCTGAACTAAAAATAGGAGTTTTATTTTTGCTTAATGTTCCTCACTGCTGGCTGCTGACCTAGAGAAAGAGGACTCAGAAAGACGAATTAAACAATTCCCCACAATCATGCAAAACAAAACCACCAGCCTGGCTCCAGTGCCTATTTGTAAATTAAGAATACCAGTTTTTAAACCACTTTCAAAAGATGCCTAATTGAAAGAATTCCCTAATGTTGCTGTGAAAAGAATATAATACAGCAATTCCTGCAGAAAATCAACTGCAATTACAAATTCCCTGTCCACATACTTGCTTATAACAGAAAATCACCTGTGTATCTGATCTGATGCCTTCACACACTTTATATGCATGCAACTGCTGTCTTATGCTGTAAGCAGTCTAACAGCAATAACAGATTACCACTCCAGCACTTGGGTTCGACTCAAGATTGAGGGGCCCACCACAGGTCTGGAGGAAAATGCTACGTTAACCTGCCACCTGCCAACTGCCAAGGGCAGCATCTTGTGTTCTGCCCTTTCCTAAGGATCACTTTTACACTTAAACTGACAATCCTAATTTAGCTATGGTGAAACGGCAGCTTATATGGCCAGCTGCTAAGGTGGTGTTCATACGCTGTTTCATTAAAAACAAACAAAAAAATTAAACTAGCACAAGCCTAAACCACCAAATTTGGATTTAATTTCAAGCCTGCACATCAAATCCTTAGGACAAAAGAGACTTGAAACCATGGTTTTGGTTCCGCTTACAAAGATAAGAGGAAGTTGTAAAACAACACCAGCTCTGACTCTGAACTTCAGTTCACAGATGTCTAAGTCCACAGCTTTTTGGGCGGGGGCTGAATTCTGAACAGACTAGCTAAAATCTCAATAGACTTGAGGTTTCCCCAGGCTGTTTTTGGCTATATCTACTAAATACTGGATCTTTGTAACATACCATAGACTCCAAGGGGCTATGTTGAAACATTTATTCATCACCACTTTTCGCAGGAATCTGAAAGGAAGATGAGAACATGGTGATTTAACTTGGGAGAGGAAGCCATAGTTACTTAAAAGAGTTTACGACAACAAGAAAAATAACTTGCATTACTTGTCATTGCTGGCCAAGTTGAGATAAAGGTATTTATTATAAGAAATTATTATCACTATTTGAGGAAAAATACTTAGCATCTGTGCAGTGTGTATGCAAATCTACTAGGCAGTCGTGCTTTTTCTTGGGCTGAAAAATGACAGATTCCTTATTTGCTGTATTTGTACACCACTCGCATACTTCATTAGTATTAGCAATCAGATTGGTTTGGGAATGGCAAGACTCAGAACATAATTCTGCGCTTAGCTTAAGTAATTCTAAAATGCAGGTTAGCACAGAGGCAGATGATAATTCAAAACTTCTTGCTGCTGCTAAGTTATTTTAGCTTCTCTCATTGTCAAAGCCAAGTCAAACACACCTAAATTAAAATGCCTGTTAGCAGTGTCTCAAAAGACAACAGAAAGATTAATGTAGTTTGTTTTCTCTCCTGATTTTAGGTAATATTTTTTTCACTTTTCATATGCTGATTCAAAATGCCAAAATAAAAGTAAACACCATCATTAAGGCTGAGCTGTTCTGTTACTGCTAGGGTTCCATACCGCAGGCAGCTTCAGAGGAAAACAAGAACCATATTCCTTCCATATTTGAAATGTTGATGACATTTGTCATTTCCTTTCTTTCACTGTTGCACTAATTTTTATTCATTTATACATACACATATATATACATACACACACATACAATCACTTAAGATGTAGCTTTGAATGCTACTAATAATTTCAACAAACCTATATTGCTGCCTTTCATTTTTCCTCTTCTCCTCCCCTAGTAACTCACTTGCATAAAACGGACAAGAATTGCTGGGCAACCCCTGGAACCCTCTTGGCCACACCACAGCTAAGGCAAGGACACACCAGAGACCTATGTTCACATGACCTGCGCTTGCCAGCCATGACCTACATCTCTTAAGCACCATTTTTGGTGTAAGCATGTCAGGAAACTTCCACTTAGCGGCACCACAATACACTAAAACTGGCCTGTTGATCTATAATCACAAACAATGCAAGACCCATCAAGCCACAGATAAAACCCCTATGAATAATGTCCCAAGTTCTTCTCTGGATATTCGACCTATTAACACAGAGATTATTTTCGTATGGACAAGGTTCCCTGCCTGCCATTCTGCTCAAAGGGAGAACTCTCACCTCACATGGAGGTACGGCCTTTCTGCTTCCCCAGTGTAACATATCATATACAACTTCCGTATGGAGTATCTTCGAACACATAGTAAGACCTAATAAACAGTTAGAGATGACATTACAACATCTCTAGTGAGTATTGGACACAGAAATTGGTTTCCACTTAGTGCACCACTCCCTGCAATAATATGCAATCACCCTTCTAGGAGATGTAGTTCAACTACGTCATTTGCCCCCTCACCTTGAACACAGCCCCAAGCATAGAAACAGAAACCCTTGAGCACAAGCCCAGCACAGAAAAATTCAAGTGAGAATGTTTTACTCTTGTTATAACTAGAAGATGATTCAAGAGTTTCCATTTTGAATACCAAGAAGCTCCAGAGAAAGTTTCAGGTTTCACTGTTGCTAACCCTCTTCAGCCTTCATGCTATCTATTCTCGGCCATCCTACACAACAGAACCAACAGCAGCACAGCTGCAGCAGAGCCAGGCAAACTGGCTTTCTGAAGAAACTTCTCATAGTTAAAGCTTCTCCTCACACCACATACTGTAACTCCAAGAAGCCTCTTCTATCTTCCTAGCTAAAATAAACAAACTCCCTGATCATGAAAAAGTATCGCCAAACTCGTTCTCCACAGCTGCCATCTGCTCGCTGCATGACAGAGACTGGCGACCAGGTTTTGCACTGTTTGCTGTCGCATACCACACACTTGTACATCCACCTAAACGAAGCCACTGTGGACCAATTACGAAAGCTCTGTTATTCCATTTGGAATTACTCACTTGGGGATTTGATTTTTGATTTGTTTTCCTCTGAGGTTTCTTGGAAGCACTAGTGGGATGAAGTTTAAATTAAATTGGGACCATCAGCATCCCAAAGATGACTATTCAGTAGCAGACATTTAATATTGATTTAATACGATTATGTGGGCTGCTTGTAACCGCAGCTGTCTAACTAACACCACTTATACACAAAGTACTTTATATATTCATTACCAGCAATGCCAGAGTACGAGGCAAACCAAAATACAGCAAAATAATCCACATAAACATTTAGCTCTGAAAGCCACAGGAAAGCATAAGAATTAAAACTCAGATTTTCAATTCAGCTCAGGTGGACTGTTTCGTGAACCGCACTCAGAGTCAAAGGTGCCGCTGGATAAATAATTACAATATTATAGAATATACAGTCAAACCAACCACTACACTACCCAAAATGAATAAAACAAACTGCAGCAATACTGGTTGTCTTTGAGGATGACCTTGTGTTCCTGGCTGCTTCCGAGCCCGACGCTTCAGCCAGCTCAAATATCCAGCTGAACTCTGGAGAACGGGAACGTGCCCTGTATTAGGGCACATCGTGGCTGTTTCTAAACTACCTGTTACAGCTATAACTACAAATCCAGGGGGGCGGACAAGAGTGAGGTGTCGTCTTCTTCCAGACACCGCAGGATTTTTGACAGCCCCAGCGCTGTTCTGTGATCGCAGGTCAGGCCCTGTGCTAGGGCTCTGCTCTAAGCTGAGCACAGCAGAGTCCGGCCCAGTTTTCTTATTTCATCAGTGCTGCTGCGAGCACATCGACTCAATTAAAAAAAGCGGGTGATAAATTAATAAGGATTGTGCAAGAGAATTTGGCATCGACAAGTGATCGACAGGATCCCTAGAGTATTTCGGGACACGGGGCCATCTGTGGGAACTTTTGGCCCGAAGGACCTGCTGATGGAAGAG